>NC_056750.1:501230609-501530609 GCF_019279795.1 Protopterus annectens
CCAAGTGTAAAGACTCCGGAACAGATATACATACAAATCTACTTTTTCCTACAGAAGAAAAACTTTTTGACTGAGGTGTCCAGGAGATGACTCAGGAAAACAATTCTGTGAGAAGTCATCAGGCAAGACTTTTGCATGTTCTCCTGGAATCCCAGTTTGTGTAGGAGATCCTTTACCCAGTGACAGATTCCAGACACTGAAAAAGACTCTGCAAAGATAAGCAAGTTATCTAAATAAGGAAAATGTGAATACCTTACACTTGGCAGTAGGCTATCACACAGTCACAGCAGCTAAATATTTTATGAATACCATCAAAGGGTAATGCAGAGAACTTATAAGACAGTGAGACAGATGCAAAAAATATCTGAAATCTGGTCCTATAGAATGTGATGAAATGTAGCTTTTAAAACTAAAGCCACAAAAAAACTCAAATGGGGAATAAGGGGTAACAAGTTGTAAAGGAATACCCTCTTGAACTTGGGCACTATCACAAATAGGTTCAAGAAAGGAAAGATCCAGAACTGGTCTCCAAACATCTTCTTTCATTGGCACCACAAACATTCTTGAATAAAAACCTTCTCTTAACTGAGGAGGAGGGAATGCTTCAATCCCACCCCCCAAGACAGCAGATGCTGAATGATAAGAGGGAGAGGAGTTTGATTTGGTCTGGTAGATGAGGTGGAATCTACTGAAAAGGAGGGAGTCTCCCACTGCACTCTGTAACCATGATGAATTACTTTCAGAATTCATCTGTCTAAAACTATCTGTTTCCAAATACAGAAATGGAGCTTCCAACTTTCTGGAAGGATTAAGGGTTTGCCAGGTTGGGAAAGGGGAAGGGTGATTTGCATTTTGTCATTCATACTTGTTAGAATGTCCTTTGTTGTGTGAGGATTTCTCGTTTCTTTTCAGAGGCTCTCTGTCATTGTCTTTTCAACATTTGCTTTGTAGTAGCTTTCTGATTTTGTTTATTTTAATTTAAAAGAAAGTAATAGGCCTTGCATTAAATCCCTTGGCAAAATTGGACAAGGAAGGCTGAAATATCTGAGATATTCCATGAATCAGCTTACCTCTCATTACACTTTTTTAAGGACATCTGGAGCAGCACATAGTCAAAAAAATAATTCTCTATGCAAGTAAGAGTTCATATTTTAATTCTGACATCTTCTGAAAGGTTTTGCGAACACAGCCAAACAAGCCTCCTCATAACATGTCCAACGGCAGCAGCCCAAGAAGCAGCATCAACAGAATCATGAGCATATTTTAGTGTGCAGCCACTTATTGCACTGTGGCAACCAAATTACAAAAGACAGACTTCTCTTCAGAAGAAGAGACATGCTAAAATATTCATCATTTTCTCAAAAGAGGCAGGTGTAAACTAACATAAGAGCTTGAAATCTTTTCTTTCCAAATCTATCAAAAAGGTTCTTATCACTGACAAAAGGAGAAGGATTAGCATTAACTAAATGTTTCACAGCTGTGTTCACTAAAGCAGTAGCCATCAGGTCTGAACTTATAAAACTAATGAACTTTATACAATATATCTGCTTTCATCAGTGTAGCAGGCTGGCTGCTAGGCAGGTTACAGGCTATAACAAAAACATCATCTAATGCAGAAACAATAGGAGGAATTGGAGTAGGTTCTGGAAAATCCAGTTGTAATAAATAACTGTACTTCTTTATGTACGGTGGAATATCATTATGTTCCCAAGGAAACAAATGATTCATTCTGGAAACAGTTTTAAAGAAACAAAATCCTTCAATGGAACTGGCTGAAGCCACACTCGTCTCAGAATCTGGGTCAGAAACGTGGAGAAACAGAATAGAATCGGTCTTTTCACAATCGTTTTGAGTGGCTCTCCCTTCCCCACCAAGTGCACTCTGCAGCAAGGGTCATGTCTAACCCCTGGCCCATGAAGACAGTAGAGACAATAACAGTGGCAGCCAGGGTAAAATAAATGGTCAGAGGAACCCAAAATGGTCAAAGCAGAGTCATCCACCTGTGTCTGAGGCACTTTAGCAGCCTGGCGGCTGGAAAAAGGAAACACCACGGAATTGATAGATGTTCTATAGTTATGCTGAAAAAGATGTCCAATTCATGTTAAAGCCTGTGAGCAACAGTCAGTAAAACAGTTTAGTAAATTGGTAATGTTTTTTCCCCTATAAAAACACAGCAATAAGCTCTTTAAACACCTGCCCCAGCCCCAAAAATTAAAATAAAATTTTACCACAGAAAAAGTAGTTTTAAATTTATTTTAACTTTTTACCACAAATCTAAAAAAGTGATGCTCCAGTTTAGAAGTAATTAAACGTCATGTGACGGTCACTAAAAACAGTTTTTCCTAGCTTTAAATTTATAGTTTTACAGAAAAAAAGTACAAATTATGTTATAAAAAGTAACGTGAAACCTTTTTTCCCCAAAAGAAACTTATCTGCCCAGCACCCTGGTAAGCAAATGTCAAATTAGCTGACCGTAGATCTTCAAAACCCCACAAGAGGAGTACTCTTTGGTAGCAGGGAAGCTCTTATTGTCTGATGAGTTCCTTTTTAGTCAGCTCAGCTCAAGTTAACTAATGGTTTAGGGGTGTGGAATGTGCCCTGAAGCTTTGAAAGCTATCTGGCTGAGCAGGATATAACCCATGTAGCTAAGGCTACTACAATGATCCACATGATCATAAACAATAGTCACCACAGTAATGGGATTTCAACTTGTTTCATACTTACAAACTATGTCTGCCTAGCCAGATCAAAAGAATTTAAATGTGATCAAACAGCAGCTTATTTTTCTTAACTCCCCAAAGTACAGCCACCATACCCACTTACTGTAATCACTTTCCAAACTGTGAACACCTCAGAAGACTGACTGCCGTTAAAAATATCTACTGTAATCTACTGCTACTTGTTTCACTCAAATACATATCAGTCCCGCAATGCCAGAATAGACTGTTTAAATGTGATCAAATGACAACAGATCAGTCACATTCATCCACAGAGTGCAACTATGTCCACCAATTACAACCCCTTTATTGCCTCTTGTATACCTCAGAGATCTTATTGGGATCACTTAAATAAAAATAAATTGCCTCTGTAGTTTACCTTAGCTCATTGGTATCAGATGCATACAGTGCAACCAAATGCACTCACTCTGTATTCATGTGCAAAACCCCCTTCCCAAATAAATTCTCACTGCCCTGAGAGGCCACCTTAATGGCCAAGTTGCTTTCACCTAAATAAAGCATGCTTGCTCCCTCCCACATAAAACAATAGCAACTTTCTGTGTATACTTCAATTGTTCAACTGAGAAGAAAGTAAAAGACACAGTGGTCACCATAATGCATTCTAACATAATGCTCTCAGATATACACAGTAATTTCATCCTCAAAAACTATATCACTATCATTCAACAATTTCATACTAGTACCATGTACTTTTACACGCATTTTACCTTCCTTCCCCCATGGATAGCCACCTTTTGTCTACCACCCTCATATCAGCTTGTAATGAAACTGCAAGAATGGTGATAGTTATGTAATCAACTTTTTCCCTTCATACACAAAGGGACATGCCTCCCACAAGCAGACATATCTATGAGCGTTTCAGTGTCCATTGCTTTCACGCACAGATTGCCTCCATCCTTTGGTGATCACCTCTGATGTATAACTGAAAAAAATAATGATCATAGTAAAAGTAATTGCTCATGTTTTCATTCACATCATTCTCCAATTCTGATCTCTGCAAACATGTCATAGTTAAAAATAAAAAATAAATTTAAAAGTGAAAGTATTGCTTCTTTGCTGCATCACTACTGTGGTCCACCATTATATCTGGTGTCTTGCCAATATTTCCAGAAATACCTTCAAAAGAAAAAACATCCCTGAGTGTCAACAGCATCTGTTCCCATGAACATCTTGGATAAGTACTGAGATCAGTTGCTCTGGGCAATCTCTAGTGATTACCTGAAATTATAACAGGACACAACAATGCAAGTACTTGGGAATGTAAATGTTTAAAACCACAACTCCAGACAGGACATAAGAGCTAAAAGCACACTACTCAAAACCGAAGGAAGCAGAGTGACAGTATTTTGGTTTACCTAGGTAAATAAAACAAGAATGGGACAGTTTGCTCAAAATTAAGTGCCATATGTTCAGAGACAGATAGTGATATTACAAAGATGGAGGTGGTTAAAGTGAGCTGCAATGTTTACATCTCAGCCTGAGGCAGGGAACTTGTTTTATAATTTGGACAATGCCTATTTAACAGTGTGTGCAGGAAGGTTGCTCAAGCCAATTAATTTGTTGAGGTACACACACAAAAGCATGTATTGCAAGTGAATGAAAAAACTTAATGACTGTGCACATGATAATGTATCCAATACCCAAAGTGACCAACACAAGGCAAAAAACAATCAGTTTGGGAATTCTATGACCTTTTGGGTCAAGACTGTGAGCTACCTCCTTCAATGAGCTCATAATTTCAATGGCTGTAACAATGTAAATGGAATGAAATGCTGTGGATAAGTGGTATAATTATCACATTTATGTTAGGTAATGGATTGCAATGTAACATCAGTTTGGAAATATATTTATCTATAAAAACATAGTACAGTGTATTATTTCAAACTGTGTCACTTTAGCCAAACATATTAAGAAGGTATACGTGCCAACTAATGGATATATAGCATCAAAATTCTAGAGTGCAGCTGCAGAAGCAGTGCAGTGACAGACTGCAAAACACACACTCACAAAGACAATGACTTGCACAGTCATGGATACAATTATTTGCAGGGTCAGTGACTCATGTTTGCAGCAGAAATGATTTATGTATTCACGGTTTACAAGTATAAGCCCTAGGAACAGGAATGAACTGTATGACAATGCATGGTTGCAAAGCAAAGTTATCAGAAATTCCTAATCATACTGAAAATGACTTAGAGCTACAGGAATCAACACAATCAATACTGAAAGGATGACTGTAGAACAATACGTTCTGTTGCCAGTTCATGTCCACTAATATCCATCATGCTAAAAAATCATGAAACACAGGGACTGTTGTTCATAGCTAGCAGAATTACTTTGTTAAACCAGCAACATTATCTTATGTTAGACAGAATACATAAACCAAACATTAGAATAGTTGAATGCAAAGTAGGGAATGTGACACTGATGGTAAAGAAATGTATGAGAATCTCTAGCAGGTACAACAAAAGCAAATCCAAAGATGCACTAGTATCTCCCAAATTACAAGACATAGCATAAACTAAATCTGCTTGAGATTTATTTCACTTCAAGGACTGTCAGTGTCTCATATGGGGATGGCTACTGTACTTACCAGGAGGTCATCATATTGAAAGAACCCTTTTCACCAATTATCATATCACTGTTGAAGTCAATATTTTCTTTAGTCAGCATACCTGAATATTCATCATAGATAATGGTCCAAACTTCTTCTTAACAGTGAGAGCATTACAATCACATATCCATGGGATGGCCTTAATCAATGGTCAAGAGTAGAGAAAGTTATTCAAACAGTACATCAGTGTGGAAATATGTTGCCAACTCAAAGGAGGACTGGCCTCTTGCACTTCTTAAATACAGAAATACTCCCTTCAACCCAAACTGCTTTCACCTTCACAGTTCTAATGTGAGGATGAGAATACAGTTGCCAACATCTTATCAAATGTCTAAACTGCATAACAAGCTGTTCAGTAGAAATAAAATCAATACTATGGCAGGTGGGGTTTATATCATATGAGCGAATCACACAAATTGAGAACGCTCATAATATCAAATGTACCGGACCTCGAAGTGCTTTTTCTGAGATCGTGGTACAGTGAAGAATGGGATAGTTGCCCTTTCCTCACTGTAGCGCGATCTCAGAGTTGGAATATATATTTAGCAGGGGGGTGTGGGGGCGCAGCCCCCCACAATAGGAAGTTCGAGGTCCGGTACATTTGATATTATGAGCATTCGTAATTTGTGTGATTCGCTCATATGATATAGACCTGGCAGGTGAGCTAATATATTACCCATAACATGTACCCTGCTGAACTGTATACAAATTTTCATTCAGATGGAGTGACAAATTAGCATGCTAGCATTCTTGACAAAGATTTCACTTGTTTCCATGGAAACCTGGTGAAGTACAGAATTACTGACTGTGATAATTTAGTTATGATCTTATGTGGTACATATTTGTCTAAGAAAAAGGAGAATATGCATATTTGTTGTGGAATGGATTTAGAGTCAACTATAGTAAGGATCTCAAAGTACAACAGCAAAGTAACACGTGGAAATTCAAAACATAGGTTGTATTTTCCCAATGCCTTTAACAAATTACAGGCCTTTGCATCCATTGTATGTCACTATCAGGTACACTCCCGTCTCATATGGTGTAATTTAAAATATGTACAAAAGCTGTGATAATAGTTTATTCACACACCTATGCAAGCACAATAATGATCAGCCACTTTCATTCACAAACTGCTCAGATACTCACTGATTACAACCATTTTAGTCACTGCACTCACCTCAGAATTCTGAGTGTGTTCAAAAATAACGGCCAAGATAATGTATTCAATTTCTTTCACTTAAATATAACACTAGCATTGCCAACAATGACTGTTTAACTGTGAGCAATTGACAACAGGGATTGCTCACTTTCATCTACAAAATGTCCCCTATGCCCAACAATTACAATCATTTTATTGTTTTTATACACCTCAGATGTCTGATTGCAATTAAATAAATAAATAATGGCCACTGTAATGTAATACACTTCAGCTCTATGCTATCAGACACCGTGTAATCCACTGCAACACCCTCATGTAAGCATTCTCTCACACACACACGCACACACACACACACACACACACACACACACACACACACACACACACACACACACACACACACACAGTCCCTGAGAAACCAGTTTGATTGTCAAAGCTCTCTTACCGTACTTGGAAGTTCACTAACCCTTCCCCAAAAACACACTCTGTGTATACTTTTGTAAATAAAGTGCAAGGCACAGTGGCCAGCCACAATAATGTATTCCATCTTGTTGCTCCAAGATACATACACTCTTCCCATCTAAAAAGCCATATCGGAAATAAGGACCATAGTTAGGTATTTGAACTTGCTGTGCTAACACTGAAGGACAGGGCTCTGAAGTGAAAATGATATGCTTCTATCCAGAAGTAGGTATCCTGAAGAGCTGTCTGTTAAGCACATTCAATCATTTGCCTTCAATTAGGGTAAAACTCTCTGCACTGTAACCATTTTAAAACAGGTATTTTTTTACATACAGTTTCCGGCTGCTGAGATCTAAAATGGTCATAAGGTCATTGTTTTTTTTTTTTTTTTTTTCAAAACAAAAAAGAATCATTAACTTTTTAAACACCTTTATTAAATTACAACCCTAAGACATAGACACACATACGTTAATGGAAAAGAAAACAAATCACATTTTTCATTTATATCCATTATTAAACTCTCTCCTTCTCCTGAACATTATTTTCTATGTATTATTCCCACAAATTATATTTGGTTTGCTCATTCCTTTTTCTAAATCTCTCATTTCCATTTATCTCTTAACAGTATTCAATACTTCAGATACTAAAAATATATACAGAAAATAGTTTATATTTCAAAATACAGAAAATCTATTTAGAATTTAATTTCCATTTTCTAGTGATGACTTGTTTTGGTAGTCAACAGAATTCAACTTAATTAGGCCTTACTATGCCAAGGCAATTGAGACACTGCCTCAGCTCAAAAGAATAATTCTCTTAGCTGCAGCCATTTCCTCACAATGTTTCTGACAGAGTACTCTATAGGGAATTTATGAAGTCTGCCAGTTCATTACACACCCAAAAAAATGTTCCCAGTTACCTCTTTCTCCCCCTGCACACCTTCAACATTTGCCGTCTACCTGAAGAAATATTCTTCAAAGTCTGCTTGAGTTTTAAAAATACCTATGCAAACACTTCCAAGCAATAATTCTAAACCACCTGAACTTTGTTGCATACTTGGGAAACATAAATATATCATCTTACTGTTCCCTGGAAAATGCTTTTCCAGTCCCTCTTCACAATCTTTTCTAACCTCTTCTGATAGAGTATAGTTGCAATGCAATATTTTATGGTTTACTATCAAAATGTTGAATGTTAGTTCAGCGGACGCAGGAAGTCGAACGTTGGTCGACTTTCTGTGTTGCCGAAAGTTAGGAGATTGAAATTACATATCAGTGAATGCAAGTGTGCATTCGCTGATATAAACTTGATGTTATGAATAGAGTTGTGGTACAGTGTGGAATGGGAAATGTATCCCTTTCCTCTCAGAGTTAGAATATTTAATTTGCAGGGGGTGTGGGGGTGTAGGGGGCTTGCCTCCCTGCTAAAACGTGAATGACATTGTAGGTGTTTAACGTATGTTTGCACCTACACTGCCATCATGTTCCAATTTCGATATAAATTTCAAATCCGTTGATGTCGATCAACTGAGTCAACATTTTCACTCATTAGTAGTGATACAGGTTGACATCAATTTCAGAATATTGACTGTTCATGTATATGAACGTCAATATTTTGATAGTAAACCATATTTTATAGGCCATATAAATTACCCCCTTTTTCACAGCAGATTCAGCTGTAGATTCAACTGAAAACTCTACCAGAGCTGGTCTTTTATATATGACTCTCTTATTATTTTCAGTTTGCCTATAACTCTAATATTAATCCCTGGTAGGGAAGGCAGTCCCTAACCTACAGTCCCAACTTCTTCTTAGTCTCATCTCACTTGATTACCTTACATTCTCTAGTTATTTGCTTCCAATACCCTGGTTCCTTTCACAATTTTCCGCAGTAAATTTCAGCCTCCTCGTCTACTTTCTGTACCCTCTACTTGCAACCATCCCTACTGACAAAATTTCCTTTCTCCATACCCATGTTGGTTTAGTTCTTAGAATAATTTATGCAACTTATGAATTTAATATTCTGAATGGTGGCTGTTATTCTCTTCAAGGACCTGAACCCAAAATCCCTCTCCCCTTACTGTTGGAACCCCTTCCCCATCATTCTCCCTTTCTACTATGAATTATAACCTTCTGCTTGTGTTGTATATATCAGCCGTAACTATGTCGCTCTAAAATACCCCTTCAAATCAGGTAATTCTAAACCACCATGTCCTCCTGGGAGGTGCAACTTATCCCACTTAACTATTGCTCTCTTCCATCCCAAACAAATTCCTTCAACTCTGTTAGTGTTCACAACTTCTCCCCTAATTGATAACATGTGCCCATACTGTATATAAAACTAAAGGGACTGAAAACATTTTCACTGCTTGTATCTTACTATCCTTATCCATACCCAAGAGCTTCCAGTTTCTTGTTTTTTGTACCATCTTTTCTTTAATCTGTTCTCACATATCATTAGCTGCTATAACAGAAGTCTTTTTAATTCATACTCCAAAATATTTAATCTCATCATGGTTTACTATGTTATCATTAATATAGGTATTGCTGAACCACTTCACATGTGGGTACATTATTTACGGCTATAGCCTTTGTTTTGCCTTCATTGATTTTAACACCAAGGTGCCCTTTCCTGGATTAATCAAGTACACAATAATACAATCTGCAAATAAAGGCAACTTTTCTGAATTACCATACCAATTATATCCTTGAATTTCTAACTCCCTTATTTTCTTTACCAGTGGCTCTAAATACAAAGCAAATAGCAGGGAAAATGTCACCACTGCCTGGTTCCTATGTTTACACAAAACTTGTCCCAGGAAAACCCTCCCACTTTAATTCTTGCCACAAATCTTTCATTTATCCTTCTAATTAACCTTATTACTGTATAAGGAAATGCAAATGCTTCCATTTCCCTACCCAATAAAATGCGGCTTACTCTGCTGAATACTTCCTCTGCATCAAGATCCACCAACAGCAATGGTATTTTTTTCAATTCTACTTTACTCTGGATCCTCATTGTTCTAGTAACATTGTCAAATGCTTGCCTTCTCTCCACAACAGCATGCTGCTCTATATCTATCAATGTTGGCAACACCTTTGCCATTCTTTTAGCTATTATAGACAAACACTTTATAATCAGGCTAAGTCTTTCTATGAGCTTTGTTGTTAGAAGAATTGTTCTTCTTCTTTCGGCTTTTCCCAGTTAGGGGTCGCCACAGCGGAACTCCGGTCCGCTAATGATTGGCAGTAGATTTTTTACAGGTGCCTAGGTACCAGCTCGATGCCCAACCTACAGCGAAGGCACGCCCATTCTACGCATGTCTTTCGAATGCCACTCAACCGCGGGGAGGACGTGCAGACTCCACACAGAAGGCGCTCCAGCCGAGAATCGAACGGAAGAACCTCTTGCTGTGAGGCAACAATGTTACCGCTGCAACACGAAGCAGAATCCCATTCTGCTTGCTGGTTCACTTTTTGTTGGATAAACTTTTTGTCCATTACCTCCTTAGCCTGTTCTGTATTCAAAAATAGCTTTTATCCACCAGGAAAAAATATTCTAGAGACAGCTGGATATAGCATCTTGACTCTTATATTTGTTTATTGACATTTCCTGATAGCTGAGATAAATTTGCTTCTCTTCTGCCTGGTGTACAGTGAATAATCATTTTCCACAAATACTCTGTCTCCAAAAGTTTAATAATTTTCCTTTCTGCCAAAATTTTGCCAGGATCAACTTTTTTTGCTCGTATGATTTTATCTTTACTAAAATAGGCCTTGGCTGTTTTCTCATGGCCAGACTTGGAGCATACACTCATTGTGCCCATTCAGTTAATAAATGTTGCTATGGAACACCAATTGGGTTGCTTATTTGTGCTTTCATAAAGTTAATGCAGTCTGTTCCTTCCTGTTTCTGTGGTACAAGAGAACATCTCGTATTTTCTCTGCATGTTGTTTTCCCACTCCGTTTTTTTGAAACAGCTCTTCTTAAGAAGCCTTGGGCAGCCTTTTCACTTCATCCTGATTTTTGCAGTTTTACCAGTTCATCTGAATATCTAGTTAAAGCTTCTTCTATTTTTCAGCATTTTGTTCTTTGAGTTAATATAATCCTTCAGTGTTTCATTTATTTCATCATCTCTGAATACACTTGACTTATTTTTTCCTCAAAATTACTCAAAGCCATCTCATGCACCAAAATTGTAGCTTAAACTGATTTTTACTGTACAGCTGCAGAGTTCTTCCCAGCCAGTGTCTTCTCTTCACTTTTTACTGGTTATTTTTCTTTCAGGTTCACTAAATTTCTTCTTTGGTGGCATCCAGGCAGTGCACTTATTAGCCAGTAACTGAATTTTACCCAAAAATGACAGTTTCACTGGCTCCCTTTCTCAGTTTCTGGTGTTCACATTGAAACAACTGAATTTAAGCAGCTGATCAGTGTGTAGCCATCTTGGAGGTCCAAAAACTAAAAAGAATCTTGAATAAATTCCTGATATTCTCTGATCTGGTGAGACATGCTTGATTTTTTTTTTCTAACAAAGATACATTTTCTTTTGGCTGTTAGGTGGTGGGTAGGTTTGACTGGGCAGCAGGTTGGGAAAGGGAAGTATACAGCCAATGGATATTATTCCTCTCACCCAAGAGATCTGCATGATGGCCATCAACACAGGAGACTGGAGGGTAACTCATTCCTGCCTGCCTGCCTCCTAAAGGGAGCAGTTACGTAACACATCAGGAATGATGGTGCTGATTATCCAAAAAAATACCACTATACCTCTATTTTTGCAATCCTTCTCATCTTCTGGGTTAGTGTCCTTTAAAGGGGTCACATCTGCCATAACCACTTCTATCTAAAGCAAGTCAGTGGTCTCACACCAGTGTTTCTCAAACCATAAGGATTTGGACCCCCTTCTATTTCATACTGTTGGATCACTGAGGAGTCGCAAAGTAGTGTCTTGTCTTCCTGCTCACACTTCAGCAATTTTTCTTTCACTGATAGACCAAATAAAGATGCATCATTGTAAGGGGCATTTGTTAAGAATGTTTTGAAGTCTGCACAATCACAAATGTAAAGTCACACGTCATCTCATCGTAATAATTGTGCCTGCCACACTGGTCACTCCATCGACTGCAATATGCATGAGCTGCATGTAAGGTTGGCGATACGTATTGTCCCGATGTGGCCAACAACAGTTTCCTAGAATCTGGTGTGGCTGGCTTCTTCAAAGAGGCTTACATTTGTTCTTCTAGATCTCTCCAAAAACAGTTTATGAGAAGAATAATTCAATGCTCTCAAGGTAAAAGGACCCAAGATATATGTCCACTTCACCATTCTGTCCATCCCCCTAGACTCCTTGTTGGGCAGATAGACAGCAGCTGCATCACTGGACAGCTCTCTTCAAGTGGCTGCTGATATAATCAAGGAATATATGTCCCTTGGACCATTACTGCCTATCTTTTGATGCCTGGAGAAGACTATTGAGCTTCCTGGGGAGGGGTTCAGAAGAAATGGGCTTCTGTGATGCCTTCTGATGGCCAAATCAATAAGACAGTCATCAGAAGGGACTAGATAGGAGGTTCAAAGTACTTACTAGGCTGTTGATCCTTGAGGATCTTTAGCAGCCCAGTCATGCATTCCTACTGAGTTTCCAGCCTTAGTTGTTAAGTGCCAAGGCCCCTGTATTTTGCGGAAGTCTTGTATAACTCTCAGTGAGATAATTCTTCTTGCACTGTGACAGAACCCTTTGTATAGTAAGTATGAATAACTGTTATTCTGGAGAAAGTAGTTACACTGTTAAACATAAGGGATCTTCTTCTTCTTCTTCTTCTTTTCCCGTTAGTCGCCGGTCGCCACAGCGACGCACATTGAATGGCAGTGAATGGCAGCAGTGGAGTTTTGCGGTGTCGAAGTTGCCAGCCCGGCCACCACACCTTCACAGCACACCTAGGGCTACACGCTGCCACAGGCAATCCACCAGCAGCATGTCTTGTGTCTTTGGGATTTGGGAGGAGGAAGGGACACCCACCCGGAGGAAACCACTGATGCAGGAGGACCCGCACGAAGGCAAACTGAGGGAGGGCCGCCCAAAAGAACCTCTTGCGGCCGCCCACACTGTTAAACATAAGGGATAAGGATGTCAAACTAGGGGTGAACTTACAGTTTCCAACCATATATTTAAAATGTGCTTGAATAAAGTAAGGGACATACTTAAATTCACATGGAGATAAAGGTGGTTTCAGAGAACTGGTATTCTCTGTGAGACAGATCTATCCCTCTAGCATGTTCTATTTAAGCTGCAATACAGATTAAGGACCCTAAAACAGGTGCTTCTGCCACTGTTGACCTTACAGATGTATAGAAGATTTGCAAGAATTGGGGTCGGTATCCAAGGCAAAAATCTCCCCCTAGCAGCCTGTAGGACACTGATTTGAGGGGCAGGTGTTTTAAGCAGTCAGAGTAGCTTTTTTAGATTTAGTCCCTTTATTTTCTCTTTAAGAAAACATTATAGACACTCATGTTGACACAGGTGCTAGGGCATGTACATGCTGAATGAGATTTTATATTCAGTGATTGGCCTAATGAGTGCAATAGACAGTACAATGATCACCTTCATTGATTTGGATGCCATAACCTTGCTGTATGTTACTAATAATAGCCAACACATGGTGGTCATCTCATTGTTTACATATGTTCCCAGATCCCTCACTACTGGGTCAATTTTCAGGGGAGTGTTGTCAATGCGATAGTCACAGGGGATATCTTGCTTGTGGAAGGATGCAATTATTAACTTTTTGGTGATTAGTTTTAGGCCATGGTTTTGACACCAGCTATTCGTTTGTGACAGACATTCCTGAAGGATCTTGTGGTCTTCTCGATGGTTTATGATGACACTGAGTTTACCATCCTCAGCAAACTTTGTCAGCCAAAAGCTCTCAATATTTGCCTTGACCTCTGAGAAGTGGATAAAAAGGAACAGCCTGAGGACCAAGCCATGGGGTATTCTGCTAGTGACATGTGTCTTAGTGAAGGTAGATCCACCCAGCCTAACTTATTGGGTGCTACTTGTCAACCAGTTTGCTATCCAACAAGTTACACAGAGATACAACATAATCATAGAGTTACATAGGGAGATAGGGGATGCAGAGCAATAGGCTTTAGACATCTCTTAGTCCCGTGACTATGAGATTGTGGGTCATGATTCCCTCTGTCATATTAATTCCAAGATCTAACAACATGTGGCATCTTCTGCAGGAGATTGGGGGAGCCTTCATGATCATCCAAATCAATATCTTATTTGAGAGACTCAGTATATGAACCAGTGCACCTCATTTTACATGTGCTTTTTCTAGTTAATGGGGAGGTCTGACTCCTCATGGGACACTGAATGCACCTGTGCAAGTTTGAGGCTACCTAATCTGTTCTGACCCCGGAACATATGACTGAACAGGCTGAGACAGAAATGACAGTGTCATGGGGAGTGCAGCTGTCATCACTGGAGTCTATCCCATGCTCTCATTGGAGAGGCAATCATCATCTCCATAACCTCTTAGGCTGACCCCAAATCTGCCAGTCTTGGACGAAGAAGCCTCCACCCAGCACTGCATCCATCCCCCTAAAGATTTCTTAAGTGGAACCAAAGATGAACTTTGGACACTGACACATGGAACCTCAAAGACTGAAGAGTTCAAAATAGAAAAAGAAACCAAATACATCATTGCCAAGGATGGAGTGGAAGACTGTGTCAAGAGGTCAGTCCTAATATTCACTTGACAGCATGAGTCTTTTCATCAAGTGAATTGGATGCAAAGGCTCTGGTGCTAAGGTGAAGGACCAATCAGTGCTAAACATACAGGCACCAGGAGGTGTCAGGGCTCTGGAACCCGATTCAGAAACCTGGAATGGGGAAGGACCAAGGAAAGAGGACAGTAAGGGTCAACACTATTCACCTTTAAAACTGATGGGAGATGGGATAACACCCATCTCAGTGTGTGTCTTCAAAAAGGCCGACATCATATGTTCTCAAAGACCTGAAGCCCTCCTGAAAGATCGTAAGGAGGAAACTGAATGCAGCCTGGAAATAAAGTGATGGGAGATCCTAGTTCAAAGGAGGTTGTTTGGCTTGTCATTTAAACAACTTATTTAGCATCACAATAGGACCCAAATGTGCTATTGCCAAAGGAACAGAAATGTTCACCAGAGCAGAATGTGATGCTGACTCCTTTCTCAGCACTTTTGATTCTTGGGGTGAGAATGTTTATGTTTTTCTTTTTTGCTTTTCCATTTCTTTTTCTTTTCTGGGCTTCTCTCCAGATTGATCAAGAGGAAGCAAACCCTTAAGGGTAAGCTTATTTATATGATCTGCCAGGGAGGGTGGAAAGCAGATCAGTCAGCCAAGAGATGTTCTGGCTCAGAAGCAACACATAAAGCTCCTGGATATCCTGTAGCAGAACATTATGGCCATATTAGGCACATTTCCTGAAGCTCTTTTAAGGTCGATCCATGTCTAAAAGTATAGTGAAACAGGTAAACAACACAAAGCAGTGAATACATGCCAAAATCATTTTAGTAAAAATACCAGAAAATAAGATGCATAAATTCACAACACTCTTAACTTTGTACAGCAGTAAAAGCAAATGAAAAGATAAACTTTGCAAAAACAAGGAGAGGTGTAATAAAATGAAGAAAGACAAATAGTTCTTCTCGCATACACAATGTGAGAAAATGAAAATAAAGGGCAAGAGAACACAGATAAAATGCACTGCAAAAGATGAAAGGAGCTCTAAATAGAAACATCTGAATTAGCAGAATGTTAATTCTCAGTCATTTATCAAAAAATATAGAGGGAGCACTTAGTGGAGTCAAGATCCATCCATTCGCACAGGCAGAAAACAAGATCTGAAGAGAGTTGTTTCATAAGGGAATTATAGGAGGGAGAAGTTTAAAGGACCAACAAATAAATAAGTTTAAAGGAGATTGAGGCCAGAGGTCTAGTGATATCAGAACGAATCCAACAAGCAGCTCGATGACCCATCACTCAGATCGCATGGACTGGATGAAAAGGATACACATTTACACTTGCAGCTGCCTTGGTAATGTTTTTGGATTGTTCTGAAATATAGAAGATTAAACAAAACTATGGACTAAATGTTTTGTCAGAGATCTACAAAGAGCAATGTAGGATGCAAGCAGATGGGCAATTACAGTACCAAAGTCATATAGGACAAAATTTAAAAATGCTAAACACGATTTATCTTTCTAAGTATGTATGGGAGCTAAATGTATTAATTACCTCGTAAAAAATGGGAGTTGGGGAAACCACAAACTAATTAGCATTTAAAAAGCCTTTTCAGAGACAAAGTGTTGTTGTGGAAGAAATCCATAAATATTTAATGTGCCTAAGAAAAGACAGTGAAAAAGGTGCAGAAAAAAATGTAAAGTGGGACTGTGGCTGACTTGTTATGAACTCTGCTATATAGATGTGGCAATAAAGATATCTGTATTTTTTTTCTAATTCTGAGTAGTCACACAAACATTGCTTTCTGCTGTAGGCATTTTACAGTAAGTTAGGCAGTAATGCAAAACTGTCTCATTTATCCAACAAAGCAGTTCTTGAGATAAAACAAATACTAGACATTCTTTATATATTTTTAATACAGATAACACAGCTCTCATTCCTATCTGTGAGCAGAATGCGTGTAATTATTTGTTTCCAGAGTAATGAAAACACTGATTGTGCAATTTGCTCATTAGACCTGGATTTATATTATTTACTAATACATTTATTGCCCAGGAGAGTACACTGGTCCAAGGACCCTTTTCAGTTATGACCAGGCATTGAAGGGTAGATGGCTGACTGCATTACATAGTGTCCTTTGTTATCTAGTCACAGTGTTAAAAACATTAGATGGTGCACTATTTAAGACATTACTGAACTGGGAGTTAAGTGACAATTTGAATCACACAGGTGAGTTTTATTCAAGTCCATGAATTGCTGTGAACTTTGGCTTGAATGTTTTCTTGCTCTTTAGAATATATATTAGAGGGCAGTGTGTTCCAAAATTTTTGGCATATAGAGTTACAGAAAAACATCACCCAAAGCACTGTGGCTTCTGACAGAGCTATTTTCTAAGTAAGCAGATATGAATTCCCTGGTGGGCTTACCTATGTTGAATACTTAACTATAGCCCAGATATGTAATGAAGGTGGTTAAAAACAAATTTTGTTTCACGTTGTGCAGACAGTTAGTACGAGTCAACCATTTTAAGTTACTGAAGGCTATATAGTAATGCTTGGTAGATTTACAAATAGTGGTAAAACTGAATACATTATTACTATGATTCAAATATGACGTGAATGTTTAGACAACCTGGTGAGCACAACTGCAATGAAAGCATTTTCGAACAGTGTGAATTTTTTTCTCTCTTTTTTACCCCTGCTGTCTATCAATCATCAGCTCTCCTGGCCAATCGGCCCATTCAATCTCCATCACTGCAGCAAGGGTCAACCAAGAAGGGACATCATTCAGAAAGCCAGAAGTGATTTGAAATTTTTTCTATTTTTAGGTTCTCTCTCTCTCTCTGAAAGCACCCAGCAAAATACCATGGAGGGGCATGCAATGGACTGATGGCTGAGGACATCCCCTTACTTCCACAAGGGGTGTTCCCTCTAAGCAGCCATGTCTTTACTACCATAGCAGAAACAATGGTCTCAGGTCTCCATGAAGGATATCACACCATCCAATGTGCCTCCTGATGCATACAGCCCCTCTAGGAGGGGCAAACAGGCCAGACCCCGTTCACTCCCTTCCCTCCCCTGCCTGGCTCCTCTAGTGTCAGGGCCACTAATCAAATCACAATTGGCTGGGATAAAGTCAGGACTTCTTTTCCTCTGTGTCATGGACCCAGGCTGTATCAGTGTAAAATCTAGTTTCTTCTAGATAGGTAGGAAGAATCTGATGCTGTGCAGACAGAGTGCTCATCCACCAATAAAGACTCATTGAGTATGACCCATAAATGTTTAATAGATTGGATTTGTTCAGTAGGACAAAAGTCAAAGGAAATGCACAATTCTGGTGTCTCTGACTGTGAATTTGACCTCACAGCAGAGATGGAAGAAAACAGAGAACAGAACAAAGAATACTAAATTCTACTTTGGAGTTCAGAAAGGTTAGGAATAGTAGGACTTGGACTCCCCACTTTACTTAAGCCTCTCCTTCTTAAATCAGATGTCCTTGGAATGATGCATTCCACTCAAGTGTTGTTGTTTTATTTCTGATCACCTCACAACTCCATTTCTGTAAGGTGGTTTCCAAAAAAGAATTCATCAAGCTACAATTATACTAAAACTGGTAACTGGCACAGTGTAAGATATATTGCAAATGGCCTTGGCCAGCACAATCAGGATTAGTAGCAGTCCTACTTTACAATTTGGTTTCTATATGGAGAGCTAGAGCAACTTAAACCTATAGTCTTCTGTCAGCAGTGAATGGCGAAAGCATTCCTGCAAAGACTGCAAAGGAGAGACCATTCAACATGAAAGACAGGCAATAATGGGCTTTACTGGTAGCAAACACAATACTTAGCATGTCTCTCTGAAATAAAATGTAATATTCTTTGAAAGATCAACACATTTTAAGGCATCATTTTACCACAGCCACCAGTATATTATTTAGCCTGCAGCAATATCAACTGGAAAGAAATAATCCATTATTTTAGTACAGCAATAGTGTAGTGGGCAGAGCATTCGCCTTACGAGCAGTCATTCCCGGTTCGAGTCCCCCTCCAGTACATTCCATTTGGGGTGGGATGTTGGCATAATGGTTAAGGTGTATACCTTACAAACACAAGGTGCAGGGTTTGAGTCTCACATGGGGTAATTGGCTAGGCTAAAAATGGCCCACAAGGGCAGTTAGCCTAGTAATAAGCTATGAATCTATGAATGAATCTAAGTGTCCACTTTGCCTGAATTCATTTACATAGTATCATTCTAGATTCACTGAATTATTTAATGTGTGTAACTTTTAAAACTTAGAATTGGATTAATACAATACTTAAATAACAGATAATTTTGATTCTATTTTTGCTTTATTGCCATCTCACATAACAGCTAAATGGAAATGGAAGTCTCCCATCTAGTCTCATCTAAAATTATCCCTCATCAGAAATGCACCCCATTCCACTTTTCAGGCAATAACATAAACAAAATTAAATTAAAATTAAATTAAAGGTACCCTTGTAAACTGAAATTACATTAGAAAATAAGAATGATTACCCGGATCTGGATCATCAGCCTGTTGTTTTCTGCCTCCTTGCTGCGAAGCTGTCCCTGTAGATGAGCTCTGGTATTTTCTAAAGATTTGGAAAGTTCAGTTGTTGTTTTGGCATGGTCCTGACAAACAAAATGAAGATTCACAGTTTAATTCAGTCTTATATTATATAGATGTTCAAATAAAGTGAAATCCTATTTATGAGTTTAAATGGGAAGTAGGAATTCCTCAGAAAGAGAGAAATACAGATAAGTGTAAATATTACTCAATTATTCTATTGCAACAGAAAAACAAACATTTTACAAGACATGGCAAAAATGAGACGAAATCAAGTGCAGTCACAGTAAATCTCACTTTAGGAATACTCATTAACTAATAGTTGATGAATATTCATAAACTACTTCTTAATGAAACAAATGCAAATTTATTCATGATGTAATGGATTTGCACGTGTCAGTCATGTTAGGAACACCAAATACCTGTGCAAACTGAAAAGGAACATAGTGTTCTATTTTTATGCAAAAGCTGTAGCCATTAGTGAAAATTTATACTAAAGGTTGCTAATATCGGTACTTTTCCGTTATTGGGGCAACAGATGTCATGAGAGGTTGGAATGTTACCATGCTGTCACATCTGAAAATCTGTAGAAGATGTATATTGATGCAACTTTTTCTTGACTTTCTTAGTGAATTCAGTATTTTAAAATTGTCCGTAATAGGGAGCATTTGTCCATCATTACTTTGGCTTTATCTCTGCTTCTTGAGGAAAGAAGTGAACAGCTGCGATCCTCTCTGAGACAGGAACCCTGTTGTCTGATGTATTGTTTCATAGAATTGTTCCCAAAACATTTGTAGAAATGAAAGTAAAATACTGGTTTCATCTAATGAAACAAATGTAACCGTAGAAAGATTTGCCTATTTGTACTCCTAACATATGTTTCTACTTACATATGTATGACAAGGGTTTAGCATGCAAATATTTTCCAGTAAGCGCCACTGACATGTTGACTTACTGCCTTCTGTTACAAATAAAAGATCGCTCTCAGTTCCTGTTTAGCACATCAAGGAAAAAAGGAATACAGACATTGAACTGCTGAAAGGTTCAGTCTGAACACTTACGGCTGATTACCTTCAATATTCAGTCATAGACTGTATGCCTGTCAACAGTTCTCCTAACAGGTGTTTCAGTATCACAGCTGAAAACGTAAAAATGGACACATTCATCCTTTTCTTTAAGGGGCTTAAGAGCTGGGATACATACACATTGCTATTTAAATAAATAATACATTCGGTGACAGTCTGCAAGGGAAGTATAACCTCTTGTATAAACATTAGAGGCAGCAGTGTGATCTTTGTGACCATGGGCTAACATTCCAAATGCTGATTAGAGCTGTTGCCCCAATAACGGAAAAGTATCTTAATATCTACTTAACTGTTCATAACATGGAATTCAGAGAAGAAATAGTACACAGTTTTGGATTGGACATTCTTCCTATCACAAAGCAGTATTAATGCCCAGTTTTCACAAAGCAGTATTAATGCCCAGTTTTCACTACAATAACAATGTATTAGGCAGCTAAGTTAAAACACTGTAGCTGGAAAAAGAAGTTATGTCTTACCATAACGTTCCATCTGTGTTGTTGATCTTCTTCCATTCATCACTGATGGGTTTGGTTCTGAGCCCTCGGAGCTGAGTCGGCCTAATACCTAGCTTGCGTACACCAAAAACTCTCGAGCTAAGCTGCTACCCCACAATGCCCTTTTCCCAGTTACCTCAGATCGAGTTTGCTTGAAACATATAGAAGTAAAAGCAGAGGCCATTTCTGCGCAAAAACCCTGAAAACACCACAAGGACCCATAAGATCCGCCAGGAGCCTTTGATGAGGGATGGAGGGTAGGATGTGATAACTGGAAGAAGATCAACAACACAGATGGAACGTTATGGTAAGACATAACTTCTTTAGCTGATGTTGTTAATCTTCTGCCCATTCATCACTGATGGGACAGAATCCCAAGCTACTTGAAAACCTGGGTGGTCCTTATGGAAGAACATTGCTGAGTACCACTGAGCCAAATGCCGCTCTTCCCCAGGAGACCAAGTCCAATTTGTAATGTTTGATGACAGTATGGGGTTTAGCCCAAATGGCTGCTGCGCATATGTCATCCATAGAAGCTCTGGAGTGAACAGCAACAGAAGTTGCTATGGCTCTCATTGAATGTGCTTTGATATTGACAGGTTTAGGTTCATTCGCTTGTGAGTATGAAAAGGTAATACAGTCTCCGAGTCATTTTGATAAAGTGACTTTTCATATGGCACATCCCATTTTTGGTTCAGAGGCAGATGAAAAGTTGATCTGACTTGCGGATAGATTTAGTCCTATCCAAGTAAAAATGTAATTGTCCATGTACATCCAATGAGTGCAGACAGTATTCTCCTTTATTGGAATAGTTTGGAAAAAAACACTGGGAGCTCAATGGACTGGTTGACAGAGAAATCGGAAATCACTTTGGGGAGAAAAGATGGATTAGTACAAAAAGATACTCTGTCTTTATTAAAGATTAAATACGGACTCTTGATGCATAAGGCTTGTGATTCTGATATCCGTCTAGCTGATGTGACAGCCACCAAAAATAGAGATTTCCATGACAGAAATTTAAGGTCACATTTTGCAGCAGGCTCAAAAGGGGGTAAAGAGAGAGACTGTAATACCAGAGAGAGATTCCATGTCTCTAAAGGCTGCCTGATTGGGGGTCTGCTATGGAAAAATCCTTTGAGAAAGGTCTTGCATATGCGGGTGGAGTTAAATGGAACACCTTCTAGACCATTATGAAAATTGGAGATAGCTGCCAAGTGGACTCGAATAGTAGAAGCTGATGCTCCAGTCTCAAAAAACTCAGAAAGGTACTGAAGTATAACAGATACAGGACCTGAGAGGGGGTCTAACATCTGTTCTTTAGACCAGAGAGAGAACCTTTTCCACTTATCTCTGTAGAGTTTTCTGGTGAATGGCTTATGGGAGGCCAGAATAATATCGCAAACAGGTGAGGAGAGGGTTTCCTGCCTGGTGACTAACGGAAGTGGAGAAACCAAGCTGTCAGCTTGTGAGTGAACAGATTTGGGAGAGTCAACCCTTAGGGGTGAGAAATTAGATCCGGATGAGTGTCCAAGATCCATAGGGGTTGTAATAGGTATGGCCGGAGGAAGGGGAACCACACTTGTCAAGGCCAGAATGGGGCAATGAGGATCACCTTGCATCTCAACCGAATTGTTTTCTTCAAAAATAGGGGTATCAAGGGAATTGGAGATTAAGCATAGAGGAGACCCGTGGGCAAATCATGAGTCAAAGAGTCTCTCAGGGACTCCCATTCTGGGGGGAAAAGGGCAAAGAAGCTGCTGCATTTGTTTGCTGAAGGGGAAGCAAAGAGATCACAGCAAGGCTGGCTCCAACGGCTGAAAATTTCTGCTGTCACATTCGGATTGAGAGACCACTCATGGAAGAATGCATCTGCTCAGCCTTTCTGCAATCACATTGGAGCTCCCCGGGATATGCGTTGCTATAAGAAAGTGGTTGGAAGCCATCGCCCAGTGCCAAATTCTCATGGCCTCTCGACACAGGGGGTAGGATTTGGTCCCTCCTTGTTTATGTACCAGACTACTGACATATTGCTGATTGAATCGCAATTGTTCCCTATGGAAGGAGCGGATGTACTGCCTGCAACGCCAACAGCACCACTCTCAATTCCAGAACATTGATATGCAAGTTCGCCTCTAAGCTGGACCATGTGCCTTGGACTGTCTTTCCCTGAAAATGCCCCCCCCCCCCTATCAAGGAAGCATCTATGGTCACCATGTCGTTGGGTTGAGGGTTCTAGAAGGGGCGACACCAATGTTTTTTGTCTGGCCTCATCCACCAAAGAAGATCTTGCTTACAAGAGTTGGTAATGAGGATCTGTGAGTTTAGGAGGTGAAGATTTGCCAACCACTGGGACAAAAGGAGACACTGCAACAGTCTCATATGTAATCCTGCCAGAGGAACAATCGGAATGGCTGCGGCCATAGACCCTAGAGCCTGGAGAACTTCTCTTGCTGACACCTTTCTTTCATAGAGTATCACTTGTACTTGCAATCTTAACCTCTGAAGCCTGTGAGCTGGTAGAGATATCAGGCTTGTACGAGTATTGAAAACTTGGGTTGTATATCGGATTTCTCCCAATGGACTCTGATGCCTAGAGACTCCACCAGTGAGAGTGTGTAACGGAGGGGTATGGTCAGAAGACGCTTGGTGGGAGCGGAGAGGAGCCAATCGTCTAAATATGGAAACCCATGGAATCTCTGAAGTCTCAGATGAGCTGTCACCACTGCTAGGCATTTCGTAAACACTCTGGGGGCCATCGAGAGACCAAATGGCAGGGCTCTGAACTGGTAATGATTGGCTCCCAGCCGGAAGCAAAAGAGAGTCCTGGAGCGTTTGTCTATTTTGATGTGGTCTATCTAGCACATCCAAACATCCTCCCATAAAAAAGAGAGAATGGATTGCAAAGTGACCATGCAGAATTTGGTTTCAACCACTGACTTGTTTAGATGGCCGAGATCCAAAATGGGTCTCCAGTCCCCGGTCTTTTTTGGCAGTAAAAAAAATCTTGAGTAAAAAACAGATCCACATTGGTCTGGTGGTCTGGCGGGACTGGTTGGATGATTCTTTTTTGATACAGCTTTCTTATCTCTGAAGCCGCTTCTTCCCTTTCACTGGGTGGAACATCGAGAAGGTTCTTTGTAGATTTTGGATGTGATGTTAAAGGGATGTAATAGCCTCTGGAGATTATTCTCTGTACCGACCGATCTTTTGTAATAGTGTGCCAGGCAGTTTGGTGCAGAGAAATACGAGTCCCGACTGCTTCCAGAGGAAAGCAATCAGGCAATGTTTCAGGAGCATTGATAAGACCGCCCAGAGAAAGAATCCCTGGAGTCTTGATTTTGGGGACCCCCTCTGCCCCTAAAGGGGCATCTTCCACCACTGGAACTTCTCTTTGCCTCTAGGAGAATCCTCACCACGTGCGTTGTGGAAAGGACCTTAAGATTTTTTGTGCCATATTTTCCCACTCCTCTGGTTCCTGGAAAAAGAACGTTGAGGCTTGGAAAAACGTAGGCCAACGGCAGACAAGGTCTTTCCTTCCTGCTCGCACCTGGCCAGTGTGTCCTTTACTTTAGAACCAAACAAGGAAGATGGTTCAATAGGGGCATTCAAAAAGGAGGACTTGAAGGAGTCCGCAAGGTCACAGATGCACATCCAGGCATGACACCTCATGACTATGCCTGCACCCGCAGCTCTAGCTGCCCCTTCGGTTGCGTGGGAGAGCAACATCATGGACGAGTTGGAGATAGACTCAAGGGTGGCAAGTTGAAAGGCAACCTTGTCTCATGCCCCATCAGAAATTTGACCCACGAGGGCTCCAGAAAATTCAGAGATCAGATCCCTTTGGAGCCTCGTGAAATGTGCCAAGTAGTTCAGAGACCTGACTGCAATGGTCACTAAAGCAAAAACTCACTTCCCTAGTCTGTCCACAGCCCGGGACTCTCTATTGGACAGGTGAACAGTAGGACTTTCCTCCACAAGGTCCTTTTTAGTGGCCACCGCCACCACCATAACGTCTACTGGCAAGCCTCTAGACCAGTGGGGATGCTCCTCTGGTGGGGAAAGAATCTTGTCTGGTCTCCAGGGAATGGCCTTAATAGAATCAGGGTTCTTCCATGCATGCTGCATGACTAGCTGGACTAACTCGTCGGCAGGTGGAGGTCATCCAAGAAGTAGAAGGCAGAGAGCAGAAAGCCTGCAAGAAGACGGACTCCTCTGAGGAAGGGTTAGAGGGCTTCCAGCCACCCTTCCATTTCAATATTTCCAGGATGTCTCCAAAGGAGACATAGTCAGCAGGTGACCGTGGGGACCCTTCCCCATCATCGTAGTCCGTATCCTCTGTGAGAGACTCCTCCGGGGAGTCAAGGTGTTTCCTCTTACACGCCTTCTTCTGAGGGGGTTCTTTAGTGGGGATGTCTGAAGAAGACTCGGAAGGAAGAATACCCTCAACTGGGTTTTCCTGAGGCTTGTGCTCTCGGTGTCCTGGGGAGGTGGCCCGTGGTAGCTGTAGCTCAGAGGGAGCAGGGGGAAGATCCGACATAGGAGGAGCACTTCCAGAAGCAAGCACCCTCTCCATCACCCAGTATGCAGGCCTGCCCAAAGAAGAATGGGAGCCCGCAACAGAGTAGGACAAACACCGAACCAGGGTCACACCCCACTCCGTCAGACCCGCACCCGGAGATGGAGCCGCAAGCAAGATTGGGGCAGGCGTTGCCCCCGGATCTGAGAATGGAAACAATAAAAAACTTGGAATCGTGCTCAGAACCAAGGGTTCCACCCCTCAACCATGAGACTGAGGAAGGGATGGTTCCGATGGAATCAAAACCCAAAGGGGTGGCCTCGAAGCTTCAGTGAGGGTCACTGTTGGCACCGAGGAATGGGTTCCCACCAAGGATGTCGGAGCTATGGACCTCAGAACTGATGGATCCGACGGAGGAGTATAAGTGGGAGTCCTGGGAGCAGTAGACCCAAGCCCTGAAGTAGGATGAGTCTTAGGAATGTTTGTTATCCCTCTGGCTGTCAACAGCTGGTCCAACAGGCACACCACATTGAATTCAGACAGACTCCTGGTGGACTTTATAGACACTCCCGAAGGGGAGTCAGGCCGATCACGAAAAGGGCTATATATCTGCCCTAAGAACAGGTCCAATGAGGGGAAGTACTGGGTCCGTGGTGTTTGAGTTGTCGGCACCAAAGACTCTAACTTGGAAACAGGCAATAGAAAAATCAACGGCGTTGAGAAGGGACTTGGTGCCAAGGAGGCACTCAGTCGAGGTTATTATCGGCTCCAAAGGGATTGTCGGAACCGCCTTCCGTGCAGTAAAAGGTGAAGTCAGAGCAGAAGCAACAGTTATAGTCAGAGCCAAGGAAGCAATCTTGTGTTCGGTAGAAGATTTGTGGGCCTTGTGTTTGTGGGACTTGCCCCTATCACTAGCTGGTGAAGAGGGATCGGAAAGTGGATGTTTTTTGTCCTTCACTGGAGGGGTTGAGACCTCCGACAAAGAAAGGGCCTCTGAGAAGGGTGAGGTTAACAGGCCTTTCAAGATAAGTTTATTTTTTCTCTCGTTCAGCATCCGCAGACTAAAACTCAGGCAAATCTGGCAAGGAGGTTTCACAGAGAGGTGAGAAACCCCCAGACACTAGAAAGAATCATCGTGCAAGTCACTGTTGGGGAGTTTGTCACTGAAGGAAGTGCAATGTTTGAACCCCGAAGTCCCTTTTTTCACACATATCCAAACACACAAAAGGAAACAAATTACTTCTAGAAAGTGAGAAAAATGGTAGAAAGGGAAGATATCAATGATGGTATCAAACAATACCACAAGGGTAGGAGAGGGGTGTTACCAACGATGGTATAAGAAATAGCCAATGGGTAGAGCTAGACAGATAAATAGGGTAGAAAAATAATTTAGATTAGAGAAAAGGTTCAAAACACACAAATATTTGTAAAATATTTATAATTAGTCCAGCTAGTCAAGCTGGAGACCTCGGTGAAACGCTGCTATATGGCTGCGCGGCAAATGAGATCTGGGGTAACTGGGAGAAGGGCATTGTGGGTAGCAGTTAGCTCGAGAGTTTTTTATGTATGCGAGCTTGATATTAGGCTGACTCGGTTCCGAGGGCTCACAGCCGAACCCATTAGTGATGAATGGGAAGAAGATTAACATCAGATGCAAAGTTACAAGTCTATTTAACACTACATACTACATTAGCTACTAACCATTTTAAAATTGCTCCATCTCTAATTATGTACTTAACTTCCTACTGTTCCTTTCTGCTAACTCCCTTACTAAACTTCATGTCTCCCTCAGCGTTCTCTACCCTTTCTCAACTCTTTCTTATAAAAATGTACATAATGCAAATAAACAAAAGGAATTACATACTTACCATAATAATTAGTGTTGTCTTTTTCCATCTGTCTCATCTATTGGTTATATTGGATCCAAATTTGGCACCTAGACAAGACATCCTTGGCTTCAAGTCTCAGGCTCCTTCCCTTAATGTCCCACCACCCTACCAGCCCTCAGACTGAGTTTGCTCCATCAACAAATCACCAAAAAAACTAGTGACACTCCTTCAAAACAGAAATAGATCTGAGTATAGCTGAAGCAAGCCAAGGCCCCAGTTAGGATCAATGGGGTCGAACGGGAGCCAAAGAAAAGTGACTATTTGGTAGGGGGACAGTGGGAGGGAATATTGAGACAGATGGAAGAAAGCAACATTGCTCTAGTAGTATGTTAGTTACATAACTTTCATATCTGATGTTTCTTCTGTCTCAACTATTGGGACAGTATCACCAGCTACATGATCCCTGGGAGGTCTCATGGAAGGATCTTCAGGAGAATTGTGAAACCAAAGGATCATCTTGATATAAACTGTAGCTCAAGCTTATAATGAACAATACAAGTTATGTACTGTACACCATATAGCAGCTTCACAAATGTCATCAATAGGAACACTGGTGAAAAAAGCTGTAGAAGTAGTGATTGATCTCATGGAATGAGCTTTTGGTCTAAAAGGTAAAGTCAGCCCCTTAAATATATAAACCAAAGGTTATACAATCAGAATGCCACCTGGATAAAGTCACCTTAGAGGCACTGGAATCCAACCAGGATTTAGAAAAGGAGACAAATAATTGGTCACACTCGTGAAGACCTTTTGTAAGATGAAACAGAAATGCAATTGGTAATGAACATCCATAGAATGCAACTAATATTCGCCCTTGATAGAAAATAATAATTGGGACAGCAAACCAGAAGATGTATAGCCTGCTTAAAGTCATAAGTAGAGGTCATTTTGGGAAGAAAGTCAGTATTCATTCTAAGAGACGCACTGTCCCTAGTGAAGACTGAGTATGGCAATTTACAAGACAAAGCCTGTAACTTTGAAATCCACCTAGCAGACATCACCTCCACCAGAAACAGCATTTTTTCCAGGACAGGAGCTTCAAGTCCGGAGTAGATGCTGGTCCAAAAGGGGCAATATTGAGGCTCTGAAGCAAAATAGTAACGTCCAGGGAGAAACCAAATCCCTCAAAAGGTTGACATAACAGGAATGTACCCCTTAAAATACCTTAGAAGGTCTAAGGGAAACAATGAGGGTACCATTGCTCAGCCATATGAAAATTAGAACTAGCTGCTAAGAGAACTTTTATTATAGAATAAGTGGCCCCCAAATAAAAAGACCAGTTAAAAGTCCAAAATAACAGAAAGGGGAGTAAAACAGGAACCAACCCCTTGAAACAAGCCCACATTGAAAAAGTCTTCCATTTCTTTCTACAGACATTTCTAGTGGATAGGTTCTGAAAAAATTTAAGAATATGAATAACTGCAAAAGAAAGCCTGGAACTTTTAACCATCATTGGAAGTGGAGAAACTAAGTGATCAGCTTGAAGGAACTAATGTCCAGTTGAGGCCAGCTAAATGGGTGAGGTAGAAGTTCAAGGACATAAGGTGGGAGAACTAGGTGAGGCCAAAGAAAGGGGAAACAAAACCTGACAGGGCCAAAAGGGAGCAATGAGAATTAATATTGCCCTGAACAAAGCTGCTTTCTGAAAACATTTTGTTATGAGTGGTATAGGAGGGATAGGCATAAAGGAGACCCGGGGACCAAAAATGAACTACAGCATCCCTCAATGACTGTCCCGTTTGGGAGAAAAGGCAAAAAAAAATCTACTGCATTTGTGTTGTTAGAGCTGCAAACAGATCACAGCCAGGCTGGCCCAGTGACAGAAGATCATAAATGCCATTAATGGGTTGGGGGACAATTCTTTTGGCAGAAGAATTTACCTGTTTAGATTGTCCGGCAAATTATTTCATATCTACAGCATGTGCTTTGCAAGAAGAAAGGAAGAGGATACTGCACACTGCCAAAGCCTACATGGCTTCCTGACATAAGAAATGAGAATGGATTCCACCTTGCTTGTTGATGTACCAGACCACTGACATTTTCTCTCAGTACAGTGATCACACCAATGATAAGGCAATCCTGAAAGGCCTGCAATGCAGAAAGGACAGCCTGCATTTCTAGTACACTGATGTGAAGCCTGGCCTCTGTCTGCAACTGGATGCCCTGAACCATTCTCCTTCAAAATGCCTCCTCCACCATAGAAGAGGGGCATTTGTGGTTACTGTGGCCTGCAGTGGGGCAAGACAAAAGGACAGCCTAAGGGAATCAAGGGGGGATGTTATCCACCACAGAATGTCATCTGCAAATTGGGGTGAACCTGATCACAGGACACTAGTCAATGGGGAATGCAGGACCACTGAAAGGAGGGAGTCCACTGAAAAACCCTTATGTAATACCTGATTTGGAGAACCAGAGTAACTGACACTGCCATGGATTCCAGCAGGCAAAGAATCAACTGAGCTGGAGAATATTGATGCTTGTAAGTGTGAAAAAGATAGTTTTGCTGACAGAAGTTGTGCTGTCTGACAGGTGGTATTCAAGAGGCATCCTATAAAGTCTACTGGTTGAAACGGTTCTATGGTCAACTTCTTCCAAATGACTGCGATCCCTGGGGATGAGCACAGGTGGAGTAAGGAGAGTCTAGCTAAAATGGGGAAGTCCTTTGTGGTGACGTATGAGCCAGTCATTCAAATAAGGGAAAACCTGGAATCCCTGCAATCTGACCTGTGCAGTGACTACTGCCATACACCTGGTGAATATCTGGGGAGGCTTTGGTGAGACCAAATGTCAGTGCCCCGAACTGAAAGTGAGTGGCTCACAGATGAAAGCATACATACCTCCTCGACGGTCTATCTTGATGTGATAAGTGTCCTGGACATCCACCAAGCACATCCAATCTTCCTTCTTCAGCAGAGACAATATGGACTGCACAGTGATGATCTGTAAATGTCTATTTTACTAACATGTTTATTTGACTGAGGGCCAAGATTAGCCTGAGGTCCCAGTTTTTCTTTGGAACTAAAAAGAATTAAGATAGGACCTCCTGGATGGCTCATTTGGATAGATAGCGCAGCTGCCCTTTGTTGCAGGGGTCAAACATCTGGAAGGGAGTTTAAAAAGTGTGGAACAGAAAGAGAGGGAATGAAGTACCCCCTGGTAATTACTCATAGCACCCAGGAATCTTGAGGGATGGCTGCATAGGTGTGTGGGTGCACAGGCAAGCATCCCCAAACTACCTCCAGAGTATGACAGTTGGGCAAGCATTCAGATATGCTGAAATAGTTTGTTGGTGAATGGATCTCAAAATCCTTGAAGTTGCAGACCACATCTGCCTGTAAGTTGTTGTCTAATATTACTTCCTCCCCCGGGGGCCCTAGTCCATGAATATTTTGAGAGAAAACCCAGGAATTTAAAGAACCACAGGTACTTACCACTCTTCTGGTATAAGGTAAAGGACCCATGTGGTAGAAAAGTGGACTCTGACTACAGAGTTTTCCCAAATGGTAAGAGTGCCTTTCACTTTGGGTCCAAACAGAGTAGACCTGTGAAATGGTGCATTCAAGAATGATGTTGGGCAGAGTTATTGAGGGTATAAGAGTTAGGAACAGTTCCACAAACTCAGAGATGTTCCCAAAACCCCAGCGCAAATCTTCTGGCTCCAAGACCCATCAAGATCTGACATAGTCCGAGTCAAATGTGGTAAAGAAACAGGGTTTGAAGAAGTCCAGACTATCAGTTCTAATGGGGTACCATGTGGATACAATATTACTAGATCCAGAGGTCAAATCAGAAAAGGAAATACAAAGACTGGAGAGGTAGTTACAGGCTCCACAACACCCGAAGGGAGAACCCCCATCTGAATCTCAGTCTTTATGGAGTTCCTCATCATCCTATCCACATCTGTTTTGGTAAGAATCCTGTTGGACCACACAGATCTAAAGGATGAAGCCATGCAGGGTGGTCTTAAACTTCCAATGGTTATGCTTTTCTAGCACAAGGTCAGACAACGAATGCATGGAGGAGATGGGTCTGGGGAGAAAGTCAGCTCTGAGTTCAGACTGAAAGTAGCCAAGCTCAGATCCAAGGGTCTTAATGTCTTTCCAACCAACCCAGCAACCAAGCATCTCTTCCAGGACTCCTTAGTACATACAAGTTCTTTCTCCCTTTCTTTTCTCTTATCTTTCTTAGGCTTATCTGAGGGTTTTTTTGCTGAACAGACGGGTTCTCCTGCAGTAGCATGGAGTAGTCTCTTCAGAACAAGTTTGGATCAATGCTCCGACACAGCTCAAGGTCCAAACAAGGATCCCATCTCACAGGGCTCTTCTAAGTGAGCCACCCCCAAACAGTAAACACACTTGGCATGCAGGTCTTGGAGTGGAATCCCGTGGCTGCACGCCAAACATTTTTTAAAATTCAGAGGTCTTGTCAGACATCCTGAGGGGGGAAAAAAAAGCACAAAGCTTATTATAGGAGGTTACTAGGCTATTGGCCCGAGGCCCTTATAAGTCTAGCCAAGAGTTAAGCCCATGTTTAGACAAGTCAACACCCACAGCCCCTTGTCCAGCAGGGACACAGGTGGAATCCCAGGAATTTATTTTCCGTTTCCCATCCAGTTATCCAGGTTGTGCTTAAAAAGCAACAATTCAGAAGCCCACAGCTATACTAAAAGCACAACACAGTGTGTAGTATAAAACAAAATCTAACAGCAGAAAGAAATATCTCTTCTTTTTTATCCAAGTAAAATCCTCTGAGGGCGTGCGGGCGCTCACACACACTCACACACCCAGAAAAAAGGAAATACGAGGAAAAAGGTGGGAAGCTGCCAAACACCTATAACAAAAAACTAACAGGAAAGATTTCCTGCATAGCCTCCCTAAGGTCAGGCAATCTAGCCTAGCTAAGCAGAGAGAGATATTACCTGCTCCATGGGGCACTCAGCCTTAGAGAATGTGTCTTCCTCCCAAGTCCACTGTAGCTGTAGGGACTACACCACTGGCAGCCAAGGAAAAATATGAATGGTCTGAATAATCAGAAACAACCAATCTATCTGGAGTCCAGTCAGTTTAGTAGGCTGCTGGGGTGAAAAAGTCTATTTGTTAATTTTCTTCTTTTTATGACTGTAAAAAGGAACAACTGAAGAGCTGGTAGGTTGTTCCATGGTAAAACCGGAAAAGATGCCTAAGCTACAGGGAAGTCTGCAGCAGTAGTCAGTAAACAGATTAGTTGTAAAAAAAGGCAGTTTTTCCACTGAAGCACAGCGAAAAGCACTTTAAAGACTTACCCCAGCCATCAACAGCAAAATAACACATTTTACCAAGAACAAAATAGTTTTAAATTAGTTTCAGTGTTTCTGCCCAAACACAAAAAGTAATACAGCTGTTCAAAAGTCGATTGACAGCTTTCCAGCATAAAATAATTTATTTTACAGAAAAAAAATTCACTTTTAGTCTTTAAATTAAAGTTCAAATTTTTTTTTCCCCTGAGGGGAACTTATATGCCCAGCAATGGAAAGCATAGCCAATAGTTGATCCTCAAAACCCTGTAACAGGAGCGATCTTCAGCAGCAGGAAAGTTCTAAAAGGCTTAGCATTCAAACCACTCTTCAGATCAGCTTGAGCTGTCTACAGGTTTGGGTGCATTGAACGTGCCCTTGAATTCTTTGGAAACTGGCTGGCTGGCTGTTATAGCCTGTGCAGGATATAAACCATAGAAAAGAATAATGCAGCTGTGATCAGTGTGATAAGCACTGTAGTATTCTCTCTCCTTTGTTCTGAGGAGAAGTAACAAGGTAGTCAAGTCAATGGCCTGATTTAAAGAAATCTCATTGACCACCTTAGGCATGAAGGTAAGGTCAGTTGTAAGATACCCCCTGACCTTATGGATAATAAGAAAAGGTAGAATGACCACAAAACTGTGCAGTTCTGATACTCATCTAGATCATCAGAAAGCTAGCAGCAAAATTGTTTTTTTTGAGTAAGAATTTTAGACAAAGAAGCTGCAGGCTCAAAAAAGAGGGAGGGAGGGTAAGCTTTTCCAAAACACAATTCAGATCCTAGGAAGAGGTAGTCTATCTCCTTGGCTGACTGATGTGTAGGACGTCTTTCAAAAACTGTTGGACTTCAAACTAAGACAAACGTAATGAATCTAGAGGCAGACAGGTTCATAAGTATATACTGGCTGTCCGACCACCAGGGCCTTTAAAAGCCTAGAAGTGCAATCCAACCCAACTGTGTCCCTAATTATCATGGGCATTCATTAGGAGTGGGTATGCTAGTTAGGAAGTCTCTAGAGGTCACATGGGTGACATTAGTTTGGGCATTACTATCTGCCTCTGTCTATCAGAGACATGGGGGCCAGACCTGGAGTGAATTTCAGATTTCCCATCTACTGGTCACAGTTACACTTAAACAGGATTAGGGATGGACTCCGCTTCATGTGGATAAGGACCCTGTTCCAGAGCATGGGGATCCTCTGAGACACAACTGTCTCATCAACATGACTTATTTATGTCACAAGCAAAATTGAAATCCTTTTATCTAGTGGTTCTGATGCTCCTCATTTTGCAGACGTGTAAAAGTTCCATAAGAGCGGGATCCAAGGATGTAATATATGCCAAGCATAGTTCACCTCTCAGTAACCTGTAGGAGAGGCAGGACCGAGATAGGGCTTTAAGGTGAACTATATATGACAATGTGTTTATACCCTGCAGAGATGTCTGACAGATGAGCTTTACAACAATTCACACAAATAAGAAAGAATATTAGGTCCTGATTATTTTTTGTGGCACCATACAGAAATCTTTTCCATTTAGAGACATAAAATGTCCTTAAAGCAGGTTTTCTATCCTCCTGTAGAATCTGGAGCAAATCCTCAGTAAAGTGGTAGAATTAAAATTCTATCACCTAAAAAGTCAGATTCAGAGTATGTAGAATGTTGGTGAATTAGAGAGCCTTTGTTCTCTGTGAGTAAGTCCATTCTGTGAGGTAACTTGTGATGGCTCCCTCTAGTGTAGTGAAAAAGAAGGGAGTCAGTGCTGCCTGGGCCAAGACAGAGAGACACCAGCAAATTATTTTGGCTTGTTCTTGATTCTGAGAAGGATTTGGAGAATTAGAGGAAGAAAAGGGTATGCACAAAGGAACTTTTCCTTCCAAGAAAAAGACATTCCATGCCTGAAGACGCACCAGTCTGAAACAGAACAACCTGAGCTAGCTGTTACATTTGGAGGCAAATAGATTGATTTTGAGAGTACTCCACTGATGGAAATGTCCAGAAAGACATTGCTGTTCAGCATCAGCTCATGGGAATCTGGTCAAAAAATCTAGCATAGTGTTCTTTTCTGATGGAAGTACACAATTTGAAGGAAAATGTGTTTAACTGCTGTGTCCCATGCAATCAAGGTTAGTCTACAGAGGTGATAAGACTTGGTGCTTCCCTGCTTGTTTGTGTAAAACATCACTGTGGTTCTGTCTGTGTAGATTGGAACAGGACCTGGAGTCCAGAGGTAATACCAGGATGGAAGAACTAAGATAAGGTCTTTCCTTTCCTTTACATTTTTGCGTTCTGTTCTCTTTGGGTGACAAAACTCTTAAAACGCTAATGGTCTGGGAGCAAGCTCCGCATACTAAATATGAAGTATTCATGAATAGTTTCTGGCAAGGGGATGGAACCAGAAAGGGCACTCCAGAGATGAGTGAAATCAGACTACTCCACCTAAGAAATTCCTTCTTGATGAAGGCAGATGAGGAATTGGGAAGGTCTATGGATGGCAGTGCTGAATCTATAATGATAACAATGCATATTCCTCGTGTGGAGTCTGGCATTCAAGGGAAGAGAGTTTTGAAAGTAATTTGAAAGGAACTGAACTTTGTCTGCAGGAAAGGCATCTACCATTGCCAGAGTACTGAGCCTGCATCCTAGGAAAATCTGATCCTGGGATGGACTTAAGCAAGACTTTTTGAGATTCAGAGTGAACCCCACCTGTTCAGAAGATGCATATCAAAGAACAAGTCCCTAAACAGAATTTCTTGAGGATGAGCCTGAAGGAGGAGATCTTCTGGATAGGGAAATAAAATTGAACTTCTCAAAGTCTGCAAAAGGCAATGTCATTAGCATTTTGTGAATACCATTGGGACAGTTGAAAGACCAAAGGATAAAGCAGAAAACTGAAAGTGGAATGAATAGAGACAGAACCTTACAAATATCCTGCACTCTGGATGAACAAGAATGCGAACATAAGCATCCTTTAAATCCAATGTCATGAAAAAGGCTTGGGGAAGGATCACTGGAAGCAAAGACTGTAGAGTCAACATCATGAAACTTGGAATTTTGAGAAAGATGTTGAGAGAAGAAAGGTCCACAATGGGTTTCCAATTGCCCTCCTTTCGGAGGACCAGAAACATTCTCCAGTAAAATCTCCTTCCTAACAGGTAAGGGGAAACAAACTCTATTGTCCCCTAAGTAAACAAATCTTGAAGAGTGAGAACGAGATGAATCGATTTTCTTGGAGTCTATGGGAAATCTAGTAGACAAGGAGAAGCAAACCAAGATATTTTGTAACCATTTTGGATGACAGAACCTATTTGTAATTGCCTGTGAACATCTAGAAGATGCAAAATATATTCTCCTCTGTTGGAAAAAATGGGGAAAAAGACTGGTAATTGAATAGATTGGTTGATGGTTGATTTTGTGGCTACTCTATCTTTATGAAAAATTATACAAGGAGGTTTCACTGACAAAGCTTGAAGCTCCAATACTCTCTTAGCTGAAGTAATCGCTAGTAGGAAAAGAGTTTTCCAGGATAGAAATTTCATGTTACAACTATCCACCAGTTCAAAGGGCTTCTAGGTAAGGCCTTGCAGGACTAATGTGAGATCCCAAGGAGGAGAAAGGTCTTCAATTGGAGGCCAAAGAAAAATGCCCTTCAAGAAAGCTTTGTATAACCTGGAAGAAAAAAAGAGAGGAAGACCCCTTCCCAGAATGAAAATTGGATATGGCGGCCAGTTGAAGCTTAATGGTAGAGGAAACTGCCTCCTTCTTGAAAAAGATTACTAAGAAAAAGGAGAATAGCTAAAGTGGGAGCTGAGAAAGGATTGATATTCTCTTTAGAAGCCCAAATAGAAAATCTCTTCCACTTTTGTAGACCTTTTTAGTGGAAGCTCTCCAAGAGGCTATGATTATATCACAGACAGAAGGGGCGAGCCTAGACTTTCTTATATTTACTAGAAGTGGAAAAACCATGCAGTCAGCCTTCGGATGTGGAAACGGGGGTGGGGTGGGGTGGTTGGATATCTGATGGATGGGATATGAGATCCTGCCTGGGATCCAGTAACCAAGACAGATATTTCAGATGACACCAAAGAAAGGGGGAACCATACCCGACGAGGCCAGAAAGGGGCAATGAGGATTACTGAGCTATTTAACCTGCTGGCTTTCTGTAGAAATTTTGGGGTCAGAGGAAGAGGAGAGTAATCATAAAGCAGACCTGGGGGCCAATCGTGGACTAGACCATCCCTCTGCAACTCCCCTTTGGTGGGGGGATCAGAGCAAAATACTTGCTGCACTTGAAGTTCTGGGGAGAGACAAACAGGTCACAACAAGTTTGGCCACAACAGATGAAAATTTTGTTTGCTAATGACTGATACAGGGACCATTCGTGAGGATTCAAAATAGATCTGCTGAGTCTGTCTACTAGGACACTGGTTTTCCCCAGAATATGTGTTGCAACTAGAAAGCGGTCTGAAGATATCACCCATTCCCAAATTCTCATGGCCTCTCTGCACAACAGGTATGAACGGGCTCCTCCTTGTTTGTTGATGTACCAGATTACTGACAAGTCTGTTTGAATTGCAATGATCCCAAGAGGGAGAATGTCCTGAAAGGCTTGCAATGTTAGAAGGACTGCTCTCATCTCTAGGATACTGATATGCAGATCGGTCTCGATTGATGACCACATGCCTTGAACCATCTTTCCTCAGTAATGCCCCCGACCCAAACTGGGTGAAAACTCCCTGGTCACTGTGGCTATCGGAGCGGGAAGAGAAAAAGGTCTATCTAGAAACAGGTCATCCAATTGAATCTACCACTGCAGATGATTTCTGCAGATCAAAGACCAGTTTTATGAGAAATGAAAGCGTTTGGTAGAAGATGGACCACTGAACTGCGATTCTTCATTGAAATACTCTCATAATGAACCTTGCTAATTGGGAGAAGAACAATTGCAGCTGCCACTGAACCCACAGCTCGTAGTATTAGTTTTGCTGGTGGGAAGGCATATCTAATAAGTCCTGGACTTGTTGAGACATTATATGTTGTCTCAGGAAGGAAGTCACTTGTGTGATTGTGTTCAACTGTGTCCCTATGAATTCTAGGTTCTGCAAAGTAATCAAATTTCATTTTGCCAGATTTATCATGCTGCCCAGATGACTGAAGATCTTTACTAGATAGTTTCTGGACTAAAGTAGTCGATGCCTTGTTGGTGCGGTGAGGGAGTCAATCATCTAGACAGGGAGACACTCGGAATCCTTTCTTTCTCAGGTGAGCCATTACCACTGCCAAGCATTTGGTAAACACCCCGGGGGGGTTATGGTGAGTCCAAATGGCAGTTTTCTGAATTGGTAGTGATTGTCTCCCAGCCGAAAGCTCAAGTGCCTTCTGGAGTGCCCGTCTATTTTGATATGACAGTACGAGTTCTGAAGATCCAATGAGTACATCCAATCGTCCTTGTGCAGAAATGGCAGAATGGACTGAAGAGTAATCATTCAGAACTTTGACTTCTTGACAAACTTATTCAGAAAGCAGAGGTCTAATATAGGTCTCAGGTCCCCTGTTTCGTTTGGCACTAAAAAAAAGCAAGAATAAGTTCTGAATCCTCTTCAGTCAGGATCTCTTGGATGACTCTCTTTTGTAGAAGTTTTTGGACGTCTTGAATAGTATACTCCCTTTGACTATGTGGTACGTCAGGGAGTTTTCCCCTGGGACTTGGAGGACAAACAGAAAAGGGAATGTAATAGCCTCTGGATATAATGTTTAGCACCCAGGTGTTGTTTATGTTTGTCCAGGTGACTAGGTGCAAGGATAGACAACCCATGACTGCCTCCAGAGTTAAACAGTCAGGCAGCGCTTCAGGAGTGCTGATAGGATCTATCGGGAAAGGCCTCCTGAACTCCTGATTTTGTGGACCCCCTCTATCTCTAGGGCAGCATCTGCTGTTAAAACCTCCTGATCTGCCTGTACAGGAGTTGTCCTGTATGGGTCCTGGAAAGATCTCTGAGAATTCCTGAACCAAGTTTTATTCCCTCCTTGCTGATTCCTTGAGAAGGTCCTCTGAGGGGTAGAAAACTTAATCAAGGTCATCCCTTCTTGGTCACTGCAGGTTAGTGTGCCTTTCACTGACGGTTCAAACAAGATGGAGCTGTCAAAGGGGGCATTAATGAATGATGCCTTGAAGGGCTCTGCAAAGTCACAAAGCTGCATCAAGGCCTGTCACCCAATGGCTGTGCCTGCACTGGCTGCTCACGAGGTGCCTTCTGCTGTGTGCAAAATCAACCTCATCAAGGAATTTGCAAGGGAAGAAAGAGAAAGTACAGTTTTGTACCTACCATAAATGTAGATGTTCGAGTGCTAATACAGCTGCAGTCATAACAGATGAGTTCTCCTGCAGTCAGGTGGGTCCTCGGTCGGCCGAATTCCAAAGTCTAGGTCCGGCGTCGGTTGCCGTTGCTTCTTCCCTGACGTCAGTGCGACAGGGGTATAAAGGAATCAGCCGACGCCATTTTCTTCAGTTTTTCTTTCCCCAGATGTCAGGTGCCCCCAGAAGGAAGGCAATACATAAATTTGTGTAATAAAGCAGTGCAATATAATCAAAATACAGTAGTTGCAAGCAAATACACCATAAATGAATACCCCAATCAGGTTGTATGAGGATGTGTTAGCCTATAGGCCTGTCCCAAGAGGGGAAGGAGGGAGGGAAACCTGGACTGCAGCTGTATTAGCACTCGAACATCTACATTTATGGTAGGTACAAAACTGTACTATGTTCATCGTGCATACAGCTGCAGTCATAACAGATGGGTAGAATCCCAAAGCTAAGAAAGGGGTGGTAGGCACTAGGTGGAACTAGGAGGAGCCAGGATGCCCTGCAAGACTGCAGTGGCAAAGCCTGCTCTAGTTTTGGAGTATAATGGTAGGTGGTAGTGCTTGGAGAAGGTATGTACAGAACTCCAAGTGGCTGCTTCCAAAATATCTTTAGTAGGAACTCCTCTGAGGAAAGCTGCAGAGGTAGCTGTGGCCCTTGTGGAGTGAGATCTGATGCCTGTAGGTACAGTTTTGCCATGAAAAGAATAGCAAAAGCGTATGCAGTGGGCTATCCATTTTGAGATTGTCTGTTTCAAATTGGCTTTCCTTGAGCTCCTACAGCATAGGACACAAAGAGCTGTTCTGATTTTCTGAAAGGCTTTGTTCTGTCCAGATAATAACGTAGTTGTCTGTGGATGTCCAAGGAGTGTAGTAATCTCTCCCCTTTGTTTTGAGGATTAGGATAAAAGGTAGGTAAGTGTATGGCCTGATTCAAAGCTACCCTGGATACCACTTTAGGCATAAAGGACGGGTTGGTTCATAAGGAAACTCTGTCCTGATGGAAGATGATAAAAGGCTGCACAGCCATGAGAGCTTGTAGTTCTGAAACTCTATGAGCTGAGGTAATAGCCAGAAGGAAAGCTGTTTTCCTGGACAAATATTGCAAATCTGATGAGGCAGCTGGCTCAGAGGGAGGCAAGGTCAGTTTTTCCAGAATGAAATTGAGATCCCAAGCAGGTATTGGTTGTTTTCTTGGGGGTCTTAGATTCTTAGCCCCTCTGAGGAACTGTCTTAAGAGAGGGTGAGAGAATAAGGGTGGATCAGTGTTGTATTCTGCAGAAATGGCTGAGGCATGGATTTTGATGGAGGAGAATGAAAGTCCACTGCTTAGCAGCTCAGCTAAATACTGTAGTATTTGAGGTAAATTCAGTTTTTCAGGATCCTGGCCCTTTTTCTCATTCCAGACACAAAACCGTTTCCATTTTGCGGAGTAAGCTTTTCTAGTTGACGGCCTTCTGGCCTCCAAAATGACATCCTGCACCTCCTTGGAGAGTAGGGTCTGTTGTGATGCTAAGGAATCTTCCATGCGGCTAGATTGAGTGTTTTTAGCTGGCTGTGAAGAGTTTTGAAGCTGTGCTGAGTCAGAAGAAGAGGCATTAGAGGCAGGGTCCATGGTGGGGAATGCGTCAGGCTCCTCAGCAGTGGGTACCAGTGTTGTTTTGGCCATTCCGGAGCAATGAGAATCATCTTTGGTCTGTCTGCTCTGGTTTTCAATAGAACTTTAGGCAGCAGAGGAAGAGGTGGGAAGGCATAAACTGTCATTGATGTCCAACTGAAAGAGAGAGCATCCACTCTCCAGGCCTTTGGATGGAAAATCCTTGAGCAGAATTTTGTCAATTGGTGATTTTTGTGGGAGGCAAAAAGATCTATGTCTGGCCTTCCCCATGCTTGGATTATTTCTGTAAAAACCTTTGGATGCAACTTCCATTCGTGTGGATCTGTCATATTTCTGCTTAGGTTGTCTGCCAGCGTGTTTTCCTTGCCTGGCAAGTACTGTGCTTGTAGTTCGATTTGTAAGTCCATGGCCATGTTCCAAAGTGACATGGCCAGTCTGCATAGGGGGTATGAATGTGTTCCTCCCTTTTTGTTTATGTACCACATAACTGTGGTGTTGTCCGTTCTTATCAATAGTTGACCTGGTTGCAGAAGGTCCTTGAAAGCTATAATAGCATTTATTACTGCTAGCATTTCCTTTTGATTGATGTGAAGGTGCTTTTCGTTTTGGGACCATTTGCCCTGAATGCACCGATCTGTCATGTGCGCCCCCCAGGCGTAGTCCGAGGCGTCTGTTGTGATGACTTGATTTGCTTGAAGCTTGCTGAATGGAAGACCTGTGTTTGTTTGGCATGCTTGAGCCCACCACAGAAATTCCTTTTACAGACATGGAATTAGTGGTATTATTGTTTCCAAACTGTGGCTGTGTTGAGACCATTTGTTTTTCAGGTACCATTGAAGTTTCCTCATATGCAGCTTTGCACATGGGATAAGTAAGATGCAAGTTGCCATGAATCCCAGAGCCTGCAGGATTTTCCTTGCAGTCAGCCTGGTGCAATTTTCCTTGCAGTCAGCCTGGTGCAATTTGCTAGTGCTCTGAAGTATTGAGTTAGTTGCCCCTGCTTCTCTGGCGTGAGGTAGGCCATCTGGGTGTTTGTGTCCAAGTTGGCACCCAGGAAAATTATCTTCCGAGAGGGTATTAGCCTTGATTTCTTTCTGTTGACTGTGTATCCCAGAGAGCTCAACAACATTATTACATAAGCCAGATATTTCAGAAGAATGTGCTTGCTGTCCGCTTGGATCAGGCAGTCATCCAAATAAGGGTATATTTGTATCCCTTGAAGTCTGCAGTAGGCAATTACTGATGCCAGGTATTTCGTGAATACTCTGGGCGCAGTAGATAAGCCAAAGGGCAATGCAGAGAATTGATAATGGGTTGAACCTGCAAGAAATCTGAGGTATCTTCTGCAATTTTGTCTGATTGGGGCATGCAGGTATGCCTCCTTGAGGTTCAATGTTACCAGCCAAGACTCCTTGCCCAGCATGGGAAGAAGTTGCTGTAGAGTGAGCATCTTGAATTTTGAGTGCAGTAGAAATGTGTTTAGGATGGACAGGTCCAAAATAGGTCTCCAATCTTTTCCCTTCCTTGGTACCAGGAATAGCCTGGAATAAAAACCTTGACCTTGTTCGTGCGTAGGTACCTCTTGAATAGCTTTCATGTCTATGATATCTGTAATTTGCCTTTGTGCCTCTGCCCTTTGATTGTGTGGCAGGTTTGGCATGCCTCTCATTTTTGGAAGGGTGTGAAAATGGAATCTGTAGCCTCTGTTTATAATGTCCAGGATCCATTTTGTCTTTTGTGACAATATGCCAATTCTTTGAAAATAATGCCAGCTTTCCTCCTAAGGGGGCTGCCATTTGAGTCTTGCTTGGCATGCAAAGGGGAAAGTCATTGGGCTTGTTTTCTGAATGATTGCGAGTTATCCTCACCACCTCTTTGTGTAGGAGCTTGCCATTGTCTGCCTCTAAAGGATCCTTGGGATTGTCCTCTGCCCCTCGGGCGCCTGTATCTGCCTCTTTGGGGTCTGTCCGTGGCTGGAGAGGACCAATTTTTGGAAGGCCAATTTCTACTGAAACGTGGGGGTTGTACCTGTAGAAAATCTTTCACAGTTTGCATTGATTTAGCCTTTTCCTCCATTTTCCTTAATACCTCCTCAGCATTAGCACCAAATAATACATCCTTTTGAAGAGGTGCATCTAGTAATTTAGCTTTGACATGATCAGGCAAGGTTTGTTCCTTGAGCCAGGCATGTCTACGTATGACTGATCCTGTAACAGCAGATCTACATGAGGCCTCTAGAGCATCAAAACCACATTGTAAGGTATGCTTACCCACTTGTTCTGCACTATGCATCAAATCCTGCAACTCCTTCAAGTCTGGTTGTTCAGGTTGTGACATTTTACTTTTCAATTGTGATAACAAAAACTGTTGGTATTTTAGCATATGGAACTGACAGTTTAAGGCCCTCATGGTTAAGGCAGCCGAGGTATTTACCTTTTTTCCCCACCTTTCTAAGGATCTGGAATCTCTCTTGGAAGGTAATGGATTTTTAGCAGTGGATGCCTTAATTCCCTTGGGGCCCTGTGAGATGGTTTCTGGGTCAGCAGCATGGCTTTTGTATAGAAATTGGTGTGAGTCAGGAACCCTGTAGTACCTGTCAGGCTTAATTGGGGCTGGAGGCAGAGAGTCCGGGTTAAGGCAGGCCTCCGAGTAAACATCATCTAGGATGTCCAAGACATGAGGTATAGCCAGAGGCCTGTGCTGAGGTAGTAAGAGCAATTCCCTAAGCCTTTTCTTGGAATCAGAATAATCTTGGCCTTCCCAGTGGAAGTGTTCCCTTAAAGTATGCAGAGTTTCCCCAAATGAGTAATCCTCTGGGGGGGATACAGAAGGAATGGACTCCTCCTCATCAGAGTCTTCAAAAGGGGAGTAAGAATGTTTCTGATCATCAGAGTGCTCTGAAATAATGGAGCCCTGATCAGAGGAGGGGGATTCTTCCTCCACTCTGGGCCTTTTGTCCGGTGGGGGTTGAGAACCCCTGATAAGAGTAATTAAATCCTCAGCCATTTTAAGCATCTGCTTTTTAGGCATGGGGCCTGGAGATGGGCCCTGTGTAGCTTGTCTCTTAGAGTGCATGGCTGCTTTAGACTTAGTGAAAGCCTTGATGGAGAAAGAAGAAGAAGGTCTGAAGACACCTTCAGTGGAGGTAGACCTGTCCACATTTTGAGGTTCAACGCCAAGAGTGGCTTCGGTATCTGTAGTCGGGGTGTGGGCCGAGGAGCCTGCGACCTCGGGCACAGGAGACACCGCCAATGAAGTGTCGTCGGTAGTCAGGGGCTGCGTAGGCGCCTCGCTGAGAACCGGACCACGTGTAGGCGGCTTTGGCGTGGTGTCGGTAGAGGCCGCGGACCTCGTGTGTCGGTCCTTATCTTTGCGTTTTTTAGACAAAACTGGAGTCGGAGTATCCGACGACATAATATAGTTAAATGTTTTTCCAAAATAATGCTGGGCGAACTCCGCCCGACGCTTAATGGTGCGTTTGTTGAATGTCGCACAAAAGCGACAGACCGAGACGTCATGGTCTGGGCCTAAACAAGGTATACAGAGGGAATGGAAATCCTTATGCGGTATTTGCTTCCTACATGAAATACAATTATTAACTTTGTCTGACATCGGTCTGAGGCAAGAAAAGTTTCCCCAACGGGGTACTTAGCTTTCAAGAAGACTTCAGTTTCAAAATTTTCGTAATTTCAGGAGCTGGCCGACCGGCACTTGCGAACTGCTTCTGCTTCGGGCACCGCGCGGCAAGAAAGACTGAAGAAAATGGCGTCGGCTAGTTCCTTTATACCCCTGTCGCACTGACGTCAGGGAAGAAGTAACGGCAACCGACGCCAGACCTAGACTTTGGAATTCGGCCAACCGAGGACCCGCCTGACGGCAGGAGAACCCATCTGTTATGACTGCAGCTGTATGCACGATGAACATCTCATCTGGGGAGAAACCTTCTTCAAGTCCTCGTCCAACATGGTCTCTGTAAGGGAGTTGGTTAGCTCCTTCACCAAATCTCTCTGCAAAGAGGTGAACTGCGCTAAATGCTTAAATGACCTCAGAGCAAAAGTAGCTTAGGCATAAGCACGCTTTCCATGTCTGTCCACCACCTGAGACTCTTCGTTTGGCAGATGGACAGTGGCGCTTTGTTCAGCCAGCTCCTTCTTTGTGGCTGCTGCAACAACAATAATGTCTACCGGAATACCTTTGCTCCAATATGGACGATTGGAAGGTGGGCTGAGAATCTTATCGGGGAACTTTGGGATAGGCTCAACCATGTCTGGTTTCTTCCAGGCCCAACAGAAGACTAAATTTATCAGGGCATCCGCTAAGGGAGACACCCAGGACATAGATAGGCCTGCCCCAAAAGCCTCCTGGAACACCAATTCCACAGAAAGAGGGTGTTGGAAGGACCAGCCACTTATACATCTAAGGAGTTCTAGGATATCTCCAAAGGAGGCATCATCAGGTGATGACCGGGTGTGATCCCTCTCCCTCAATGAAGTTACTGTCCTCGATCAGGGACTCCATAAGGGAGTCTATGTGCCTATTTTACACTTTTTCTTCTGAGGGACCTCCTCTTTGGTGTGTTTCAAAGAGGAATCGGAAGAAGGGGGACCCGCTAGTGGGAAGTGATCTGGAGGCTCCTCAGGGAAGGCTGACCTATGACGGGCATGATGAGCTCAGTGCTCAGATCCTCTGAAGGGTGGGGCAGACCCTGGGAGCGAGTAAACACTTCTCTAATCTTGGAGAAGGCCCTTTCTGCAGCCTGGAAGGCTGATGGACCAAAGGAAACCCTCTCCCTCTACCTCAGAGCTGACGTTACTGAAGGAGAGAGAGCAGAGTCAGCCATGGATCCGAGGCTTCCCAACAGAGCTGGACCTGAGCTGTCGAGGGACGAAGCTCTGAGGGAAAGCAATAGATTCAACAAAGTTAGTGCCAATAGCAACCACCAGAGTTGGTGTTAACATCTCGGATCCAGGATCCACTCTGATCCGAAAGGAAGGGAGCATGGCTGGTTAGGGATGCAGTAGGAGTCAAGGAAGGGAGCTTCAATTGATCCGGCCTTGACTCTCCCGAAATACCAGGGTCTTGTGTTTCTGAAACCAAAGGATAGAAAGGAAAAGGAGGCTGCAAAGTAGGAGATGGAGAACTCGCACAGCCTCGACGGGATGGAGATGGCAAGACCCCCCATCTGTATTCTGCACCCTGAAGAACTTCCGCATCTTCCTTTTCATACTGACCTCAGTGAGACTTCGGGAAGACTTGGAGGAGGATGCTGAGGAAGCATGCCTGGATTTAGTTAGTTTCTGAAAAACTTTACTAGAAGGGCTGGTGAGAATGGTTATATTTGGAAGGTTGGTAGTCCATTCCTTACTGCAGAATCCGAGGGTTTCAGATGCAAAGAAATTGTGGCTGTAGTAGGAGAATCAGAAACAAGGATTGGTTCCTGATCGAGATTCTGAGATAGGCTTTGATCCACTTGGGGCTGAAGCAATAAGATTCAAAGAAGGAGCTCTGACACTAGGATCCATAGCCAATGGATCTGAAAATTCTTTAGTATCCGACACTTTTCTGGTCCAACTCGGATCTGGAGCAGTCGGATCCGAGGGCCTGGATTTTTTCTGACTGGGCTGCGAAGACTCTCTTGAAGCAGCAGAAAGAGATCTTTTGAAGCCAGCATGCTCGGAGGGAGTTTGAATGCCTGATGAAGAAGATGACATAGGTAAAAGGCCTTTCAAAATTAATTTATTTTGGAAGTCGGCCAGGGCCCAAAGGTTAAATGCTGCACACACCAGACAGTCAGTATCTAAATGACCTTGTCCTAGGGAATAGACACACTTCTTGTGGACATCTGAATTTGAGATGTTATGCCCACAAGTGCATAGTCTGAATCCTGTAGGTTTGTCGACCATAGTAGGCCGAACCTAGTAGAAGAAAAAAAACTAAGAACCACAATAAAAACAACAATAAGATATTTTAGAGAATAACTTTAAGATACTAAAAAGTTTTTTTTGTTTTTTTTAAACAGTGAAAGTGCCATCGGCACAAAAGGAAGGGAAGTAAGAGATCTAACAGTCCCTAATGCCCCAAGGTCTAATGACCGGAATGAGAGGAAAAACAGAAAACTATATAACTATACTTATACATTTATCTCATAACAACATTCCTGTGACTCCAGAACCATGTCCATACTCTAAGAGTTGCAAACATGATCTGGGGAGCTACAGATGGTGTGATGTATTACAGGAAGAGGGAGAAGCTTGAGACTTGGAGCCTAAGTCTGGAAAAAGCAGCCAACTCAGATCTGATTTCAGATCAGAGATCCATCAGTGAGGAAGAATGAAAAGGACATCATCGGATATGATATTATGGCTTGCCAGGTTGGGAAAGACAGAGCAAGCTGTAGCGACAGGGGCTCCTGGGTTGGAGAGATAAGGGAGATCAAGTTTGCAGTCATAAACTGGCTGGTTTGTCAGGAAGGGAGGGAGGGTTTAAAACCCTTGCAATCCTGCAGAGATTTCTCCTGAAATCTCCTTTTGTTGCCTTTTTTTTTTTTACCCTTCTGGGATGGTTTTTGGTACTTGCATACAAAGGGACCAGCCTTAATGGGGTAGTTCCTCTGAAACTTTATGGCAGGAGAAAGGAAATTTTGCTTATAATCATGCATGACCTTGGCCGAAAGGTTTTAGAAAGTTACACAACAGCAGAGCCAAAAAGATGTTCCTTACTCAGAGGGGAATCCCGAAGCTTAGCTGTGACATCCTCTGGTAAAGGTTGAAGTCTAAGTCAGGAGAATCTACAAACAACCGACCCAGTAGCAGCTGCTTTAAAAGGAGGCATCAGAGCAGCATAACTGCTTTTAACAGAATAACCAACAACTTAAGAAACAGAGTTTAAGAAGAGACAAAGCAAAAGATTTAGTGTCTGAATCATCCAAATCTGAAAAAACATTGCCCAAATTACTCAAAATAAGCAAAATATCTGATAAGAGTTTGGTAATTGACAACCCTAAAAGACAGTGTGGCAGAAGTGTACACCTTTTTGCCATATTTATCAATTGCTATGCTATCCTTATCAGTGGGCAACACATTAGAGGAGGGAAGCAACTTAGTAGATTTTTCAATGGAAAGGGAGATAACAGCTGGATCTGAGGTGGGATTCTTACATAAGATTTTTTCTGCATCTGGCCCCTTATAAAATCAAGCAGGTTTCTTTGGGACAAGAGACAGACTCAGGATAAAAACAGGCTATAGAAAAGCCTCCAAAACAGGAGGTATGGCATAGGGTTTAAACATCTACATTTCTGAAAGAGTATAGTATCTTTTCTGAACATCAGATAACTGAGAACCTTCCAGTGAAAATGCTGCATCATTTTAACAATAGTTTCTTCAAAAGAACAAAAAAGGCATGCTTATTTTCAGAGGCATAAGGCAGTGGGGAACTGATATGGGAAGAATAAGCCAAAGAATCATCCCTGTTAAAGACTCAGAATACTCTTCCTCAAAAGAAGAGCCCTCTGCCTCTTGAGAGGAGTACGAGTAGCAGCAGGGAAAAATGAAGGATGCTTCAAGAGAAAAAATAACTTTCAAAAGCCCCCATGTAAAATCCTGCCATTCCTCAAGAGGATACCTAGACATCTGCAGGGAAACACTATGCTTAGGCATCTGCCTGCACAAAACATGGTGGCTCCAAGTTTTGATGTACCTCAATCAATGAACAGGGAACTTCTGATAGAATTAAGACAGAGGGAGCAGCTGAAGGATATGTACGGTCTAAGGACTAATCGAGAGACAAAACAGAAGCTTTCAAGTTGACTGAGCAGCAGAAGAATTGAGCTTTTATTTCCTAGGCTTATTTTTTAACACCAGCAAGACATCAGGACATGAAGACTCAGAGGCTATGTCACCTTGTTTAATCTCCTTAAGCTTTTAGTTTTCAAGCTAAAGTTTTAATGAAGAAAGATGATTTCATAGGATCTTAGGAACAAATACTGACAGACGGAACAGTCCTTACAGTTGTAATATACCCCCAAGCAAAAAAGACACTTCAAATGATGGCCTATGTGAGGAATTTGCCTCCCACAATTGCATCTTCCCCTTTTTGTTGACATATACAAAAAATATTAATGCCAAATATCTGAGAAGAGGAAGGTTCCACAAATGGGATACTTATCTTCCCAATTGCTAAGGACGAGAGACAAATCATACAGACCGATGTTGAAGTGATAGTTCAGTATTTGGCTGGCAGCAAGAAATTTCTGAGGTAAATTGTGCCCTTATCTCCCTTATGTACCTCCTGGCTCATTCAGGATGAAGTCATATGTCAAATGTACTGCATGACGGGAAGGCATCCAGAGTTTAGTATGCTGACATAGCATATAGCTATCCTTGGCAGGATATACCCCCTAGTAGCAGTGATCCAAGGAAGCACATCCATTTTCACAATCAGAAAGCAGGTCATATCTATTTATGTGACAATTATTTGGTTGTAAAGAATTTTCCTGAATGTATAGGCAGAATACAGATATAGGTCTATAGCCTTAAGGGGAGAAAGGTGTGGATTTTAGTACCAGTATTAACAATGCGTGATTGAACTGGAGTGTGACAACTGATTCAGCAATGGCTTTGTCATGTTATGACTGGATAAAGTTACAACTGGTCGAAACCTCATCCAGAAAAAAGCTCCCTCCTTGTACCACCAAGTTGAGGACTTTATCCTTTTCTCTCCTGTGCCCTCATGTGAGGGACTTCACTTTCCCATATAACACCCATTACTTAAATATGCACAAATCCCACAGTTGTACAAATGCAGAGAAAAGTGAAAAACAAATATTGTACTATGAATCACTGCCAGCGCTGTAAAAGAAACATCACTACAATAGATTCTATTTCAGAAACAGTAATCAGTGAGATGCAACCTCATTTACTTTATATGTGACCTCTTACAGGGGATCACACCAATGATAAAAGATGCAATGAATTTGTGTAAGAGTGGTTTTGAAATGAATGATGTTGCCATGTAGAGAAATGACAGTGTACGGCCTTAGGGTTATGGATGACCTTCCTATTTAGTTTTTCAAGGACATTCCTAACAGATCTAACAGTAATTGGCTGAAAACAGGTTATGGCTTGGAATGCAGGAGCACTGAATTTGTAGAAGTAATGGGGTTCCATCTGGTTGATGGAATAGTTACTGTTGTTTAATGTGGGAGGGCTTGAAGGCATGCACGTATTAGTAGAAAAGTGTATTCCACAAATTCTTGTTGCATGGAGTGGTTCATATAGCGAATACCATTGATTTGGTCTGCAGAATCTATGTAGGCAATGTCTTTTATGACTTCCTAAAACTGTGTAGGATTGTCAGAACATTATGATCACCGTTTATATATATATATATATATATATATATATATATATATATATATATATATATGTATATATATATATATGTATATTTAAGAAAATACAGATAAATATAGATACATACCTACACATACACACACTTGTAAAAATACAGAAACATGCACAGTTAGGTGGGGTATGAAAGCGCAACCCATCCCGCATCAGGGAATGCAAAGCCACCCTACAAATCACTTTGATCATGCTGGAGCAAGCTCAGAAATTCTCTGACTTATACGGTGAAGCTTAATTTTTCACTCAAACTTATCCCTCAGACTCCTGATGGAAACTACCTCATGAGCAAAAGAAAGTATTTTTTTTTTTTTATTAGTAAGATCTTCCCCTCTTGTTCTTACCAAAGAATGGCATAATTCACACCACCCCAACACACGCACACTAACCATAGACAGCTTTTTTAGGCAGTTAATCAGTTGTATGAAAGTATTGCAGTCATTGTTTCTGTGACCTTCCAATTCATCTATAACTTATGAAATGATAGGAATTAGCCTGAGCCCTGAATGGTAAACTGATCTCAAAAACTTCAAATCACCTTTTCATCATTCCACAAACACTAGGTCACCTTCTTAGCTGTCTGGACCCACTCTCTCTCTCTCCATGAATGACAATGCCCTAACCTGAAAACCCTTCTTCCAGAACAACTGCTGACTGGAAAAAAAAAAACAAAAAACAGTTTTCTCCAATTTAGGTCTGTCCTGCTGGCACACCTCTCAGCTTTCCAGAATCCTCAGAATGTTTAGATTTTTGCCGCTTATTTTTGATATGCAACTCAGGTGGTTGGTGTGACAGAGCAAGATGCAAAGGACAGGAAGAAATGGAAACAGATTATCCGCTGTGGCGACCCCTAACGGGAGCAGCCTAAAGAAGAAGAACAAGATCTCAAAACTTGTGGTTTTCTGGCAAATCATGGCAGTCACTAAATAATGACCATCATCTGAATGTCAGACTTCATAGCCTTCAAGAAATGCAAGCTAATGTAAAGCCCTGTTACTTTAGCAGGTTTCAAAGTTTATGAAAGCAATTTTGAAATTCTGTCCCTATTTTCCGGTCCTTTGTCCTCCCATTATTTTTGGATTTGTCACTAAGTCTTGTGTTAGGAAGTTGAGAGGTATGCCTAGTGGAACAGTATTTCTGCAAATGTAAGGCACTGATAAACACTGTTGCCCTTCCAGACTAAGCTCATATTTTTTCTCATCACAGAACATAAATGTAACTGCTTTAGTGATACTGGATAGGCACAATATAAAACAATATATACCTCATTTTGCTTACTGCACAATGTTATCTGCTCAAACTTGCCAAATGTGGAACCTGTGCAAAGACTTTGTATAAAACTAAGAATACTAGATTTTCTATGTAGCTGTTATAATGATTTTCTCTATGTGTAAATCAGTTTTTCTGTGCATATCCTTCATTGCTGGAGTGAGAGCCAAGGCTGGGACAGTAAAGGACAAGTGACCACTCTGCAATAAAAGGCAGAAAGAAAGAAAAAAAAGAAAAGACCGCCTTTCTAATGCATCAATACAGTAGAATGCAAGGATCTTAAAGGTATGGGAGTGTGACTGCGGCAGAAAGCATGGTATCCATGGATCCTACTGATACCCAGTAGATCAACCACTTTACAAAATAAAACTCATAGCTTCCTATTTCCAAGCCTTGATCCAGGATGGAGTCAAGCAATACAATGTTACCTTCATTTGGGTAAGATACAGAGTTAAAGCTACAACCCAAATGATCTGGGATCAAATAGTGACCAAGACACTAGAGTAGTTGACTTGGAAGAATAGGAATGAGGGGTTAACACCAACTCACTTTTTCTGGGGAGAGGGATGGAAGATTGCAAAACTACATGGGTAGCAGCTAGTGTCTTCTCTAACATCCTTGACCTGGTCCTTATCAATCTAGCTCGCATCTGTAGACTTCCAAGTGTCTCTACATCGCCGGATAAGTTTGAACACAGATTAGTTAACTATCTTCTCTGTCAGGCTTAATGGTACCAAATCCACCAAATGAGACCACCTTTAGGGAGTTTTCTATGGCAAACCTACTTCAACTTGTAGAAGACCTATGCAAAATTCCCATAATCCACAACAAAAGGGTGCATCTGAGAGGATTGTTACATTCACTTACAATTTTTATCAGCAACTAAACAGGTATACAGAAAAATCTGTACCTGCCCTCCTAAATATAATGGTAAATTAAGGAACAAACTTCTCTGGTAGAACTCCTATATTAAGGAGTAAACTTCTCTGGTAGAACTCCTATATTAAGGAGTAAACTTCTCTGGTAGAACTCCTATATTAAGAAACTATGTTATAAAAGGAAGAAAATGAAAAGCTGTAAGAAATCTCCACCCCTCTAATCTCAAGACCACACAAACATGACAGCAAGGAACCTAAGAGCACTATTAGGAATATAAAACAGAATTCAAACAAGTTTGCTACAGATACCAAATGAAACTACAACTCTTTCTTTAGATATATCAGGGAATTAAGGAGTTCTGCTCAACAATACACGGAATGCATCCATATCATCATACAATACAATCCTTAAGGATACAGTCAATATTTTAGCTGAGAAATGCAGTGCTAACGTTACCCTACCTGTTCATACTACTGTACCTATTATCCCTGAAAATTTAGTATACTCTAATCACAGTTAGAATCCTTGTCAAAGACTAAAAACGATGTTTCTGTGGGATCAGATAAACAGGCTGCATTTATGAAAAGCACCTTCTGAAACCCACGTAGTAGTTGATCCCTACAATCTGCTGCCTGTGCCACTTCATCCCCCCTGCCTTCTGTTTTTTTACTCTTTTAACACCTTTATTGAATTATCACTTAACACACAGGTAAACACACATTTACATAAAGGAAAACAAACCATACTGACATGTTACTTGCTTCAAACATTATGTATTAAACATATTTTTAGTATAACTATCATCAATCAAACATTACATAAATTGTTGAATTCCTGTCTTCCCTTAATTAAATCTCAAAATATTCTGCATGTATTGTTTTTCCTACTCTTTTCTAAAGATCTCACTTCCATTTTTTCTTATCTCTGTTACAGTTGGTTTAGACTTTGATTTCCATTTTCTAGTAACTGTTTTTCGGCAGCCACTAGAATTAAACTTAGCAAGGCCTTACTACTTCTAGGCAATTCAGATACTGTATATCACCTAAAAAAAAAAATAATTTCCTTAATTACAACCATTTGCTCACCTGATATTTCTGACAGAGCTTACTAGGTTGAATGCTTTCTCTGCATCAAGACCCACCAACAACACTGGAACTTTTATTACACTCTGCTTCCCTCTGGATCATCACTGTTTATTAATGTTATCAAATGTTTGCCTTCCCTCCACAAAACCACAATGATCCGTATCTATCAATTTTGGCAACATCTTTGTCATTGTTTTAGCTATTACATATATAAACAGTTTATAATCATAGCTTAAAATTGAAATGGGGATATATGAAGCTGGTCTGATGGGTCTTTACCATCTTTAGGGATTACAGCCACCACAGCTTTCTTCCAGGATGTTGGTGCTTCTCCTCATTTTAATGTACCATCAAACAAAACCTTCCAGATCTTTATCACTTTCTTCCCTCCTAACTTCCAAGCTACCACAGAAATTCCATCTATTCCTGGAGACTTTCCTGCAGATTGTATGCCACCAATTTTATCTCATTTTCTCCTATCTAAATTGTTAATTGTTCAGCTTTATCTAACTCTAACCTGGACATACTTAAATCTTCCATAAATATTTCCATTTGTGCTCTTTTTTCCAAATTTCTCTGATTTATATATATTTTCATAAAATTTCCAAAATATATCTAATATATCTACAAGACCTCTGGTTATTTATTTATTTAGTTTTTGTTATAGGCACCCTAAGTTTGGCAACAACCCCTTCTACTTTCTGTTGCCCAGGTCATAGTGCTAAAAGATTTTGTGGTCTGTAGTTATTGATAAACAGATGCTTAACAGCAATCTTTCTAAACTCATTTAGATTATCTATATACTCCCATATTTGCTCTGCAGCACTCTGCAGTTGTACCACTTTTCTGACAGATTCTTCTTATCCTGCAATACTTTAACCTTTGTCACAGCCCATCTAAGTAATTCATGTTACTTCTTATCCATATCTCTATTTCTACTTTTTAAAATCTCCACTTGCATTTTATTCTACTCACTAGCTATAACTTCTGAAGAAATGTCCATCTTCCCTAATAACTGGTGAATAATTTCCACTACCTATTCCTTAAATTCCTCTCTTTTTAACAGGAAGGTAGGAAAGTGTCAGTGTCTCATTTTTACTTCATTATGCTGCATTTTCTTAGTTGTTAATGGTGCATGATCTGAAATTGTTACTGCATGTGTGCTAAAACTTTCAATTAAATGCGTGTTCTTGTGTTCTGCCTAGTCTAGCTCAGTTATTTGTATATCAGGGTTCCTTCTGTCCTTGTTCAAAATGACATCTCCACCTCATAAGAGCATGATCGTATGTCCCAATGTTATATCTAGCCCCACCTCCTCTAGTATTGAGAATAGCTCTATTTCCTCTAGCTTCTGGTCATATTTTTTCTCTCTACCCCCAAGAACATTCTTGTAGTTTTCCTTGGGATTCAGTACAGCAGTCTGATGATATTTTCCTTATATGGCCTTCAGAACTACACACAGTGCTCAAGCTGTGGTCTGACCAAGGTCCTGTTGAATGAAAACATTGCTTCTTTGCGTCTGGAATCTACCCATATGAGGATACACCCAACACTATTTACTGCTGCTGCTCTCTCACTTTAATCCTGGTGGTCCAGTCCAAACAGGAACCCCCCCCCCCGATACTTCTCCTTACCTGTTGCAATTAGCTGCATTCCCCTAACTGATATTGTACATCAGAAAAGTTGTGACTTAAGTGCACTGCTTTACATTTGTTTGCAGTGAACCTCAACTGCTACATTTCTGCCACTATATCCAGCCTTTCCAACTCCTTTGCTAGACTCTTTCCTTCATCCTCCTCCTCAAGTTTCTTAATAGGCCATTCTAAGCCCAACCAAATTCGTTCAAAGGTAAGAATCAAACACTGTACCTTGGGTCTCTGAGTCAAACACCTTAACCATTTACCAAGCCACAATCTTTTTTAAGCTTAACTAATTTCCATTTCAAAGGTGTGAATTATACCCTGCTCCTTCTGTCTGTAAGGTAAACAGCGTAACCATTATACCAACCTTAATCCTTCATTGCTGCACCTATCTTTATTTCATCAGCAAATGACTAATACTGCTGTCTGTTCCCCTCATACATGTCTAACAAAAGCAACACGTGGACACTCTGAAGACATGCTTTTCTGAAATGAAAGTGGGAACACTGGAGTCATACATCAGGATGGACATCCATACTGCAGCAATGTCACAAAAGAACTAGAGGCTCAAGGAATAGACAGGCTCTTCTAGTCAGCACGAGCTACCAAGAAAAAATAAATGCAGAATTATGACTAACAAGAGAGGATGCACATAATCATTGACATACCAAGGAAGGCTCCCTTCTAAGGACCTGAAACAGTAAGACCATGTGGATAAAGGTTATGACCAAAACCTTGTGAGCTTCAATGTCATTGAGAATGCTGGTTTGAACTGCTAACAGGTAATGTATGCCCTACTAATTATTAAATTTTTACCAGCAGCTTCTGTTCTAGATTTGACTAAAAACTTTACCACTGCAGGTCTTTCACACAGGACTCCTCTATACCTTTCTTTTTGCCTATACTCTTATATTAATCCCTGATAGAAAGAAAGCAATCTCTTACCTGTAGTCCTAATTTCTCCTTGGCCTCATCCCACTCTATTACCTTTCCCTCCTCTAGTTATTTGCCCCTAATACTTTGGTTCCTTTGCCATCTTTCACCAGTAAATTCCATCCCCATTCATCATCAGCCCCCTTTTTTCCCATTTTTCTACATGGGGTCAGGGTATCGTGTTAACTGTCTCCAGCTCTCTCGATTCACTGCCACATTCCTGCCTTCTTCAGCACTCATGCCCGACTGTCACAGATCTTCTTTCACACAATCCATCCACCTCTTTGCTGGACTTCCTCGCTTCCTCTTACCTTCTTCCTGTCTGTTCCAAATCTTCCTCACCAGATTGTCTTCTGCTTTTCTGCATGTGCCCAAACCATCATAATCTGTTCTCCTTGATGTTTTCTGCAAGTTACTTTGGCTTTTGCTCTTATGTCCTCATTTCTTCACTTGTCCCACAGTGTGTATCCTACCACCTTTCTCAGGCACTTCATTTCCAATCACCTCTAGCTTTTCATCTACTCTGCCTTTACTCCCCAGGTTTCTGTACCATACAGTAGTACTGGTCGCACCACTGTTTTATATACCTTACTTTTCAACTTCTTTGGCATTCTTCTGTCATAGACTATACCTGATACTCTATGCCAGTTGTCTGCAGCCTCTCTGATTCTAGCTTTGACCTCTTCATTCAGGCTATCTTCTCCTCAACTACTCCTCCCAGATACTTGAAGCTGTTTACCTGTTCCACTATCTTCCCTTCTATCTCTATTCTCAGCTTCTTCTGATTTCCCCAATTTGCTGCCATTACCACCATCTTATCTGTGAGTTTCATCAAATGTGCCTTCAGATTTGCATTCCATTCTCCTATCCTTTGCTGAAGTTCTAACTCAGAGTCTGCCTGTGCTGCCACATTGTCTGCATACAGCAGCTTTTTTGATCTGTCCCCTCCAGCCTGTTTGCTAATGTAGTCCATCACCAGTACGAACAGCAGTGGGCTCAGAGCTGAACCCTGATGTACACCCACTCCCACTGGGAACCCCTCTGTGAGGCCTTGCACTGTTCGTACTTGAGTCATTGGGTCCTTGTACATAGCCTGCACTAATTCTACCAATGTTTCTGGGACTTCAAACCACCGCAATACTGCCCACATCAGCTTTCTGCTTGTCATATGCTTTCTCCAAGTCTAGGAATGCCCAGTTGGACACTCTTCTCATCTCTAGCTTCTTCTCAAGTGTCTGTCTCAATGCAAACATCGGGTCAGTTGTGCTGCATCCTAACCTGAATCCAAACTGCTCATCTCCCATCTTACATTCTACTACTCTGTGTATCCATTTATCAATCACCCTCTCTGGAACTTTCATGCACTGTGATAGGAGTTTGATGCCTATGTACTGCCCACAGTTGTGGATGTTTCTTTGTTCTTGTACACAGGCACTTTATTCTCCAGTCATCTGAGATACGCCTTTCTCTCCACACTGCTATTAGTACCCTCAGGAGCCATTTCTCTCCCATCTCACCCAGCATCTTTATTATATTTGCTGTGACCTCATCTGAGCCTGCTGCTTTCCCTGACTTCATCTTCCTTACTGTTGTTCTTACTTCTTCTAGGGTGGGCTCCTCCTCTTCTCTCATCGGAGACAGTTTCTGGGGAAGTACAGCTTCTGTGGGGTTTTCTTCATTCAGAAGTTGCTGGAAATACTCCTTCCATCTTCCTTTGATATGCTCTGGGCTGGTGAGCAGGTTGTTGCTGGCATCCCTTAGGAAGGGTGTCTGACTATCTTCTTTATCTTTCTGTCTTTGCCCTGCAACCTGATATAGTTTCTTTGTGCCCCTTACTGAGTCACTTTCCAGAAGTTGCTACAGTGCCTCTGATGCCCTATTCTTTGCTGCTGCAACTTCTTTCTTAGCTTCTTTGTTAGCCAACCAGTAGTCCTTCCTAGCCTGGTCAGTCTTTTCTGTCTCTCACTTCTTCCTGCACTCCTTTTTTCTTTTGATGACTTCCTCGACTTCTGCATTCCACCACCAGCTTTCCTTATGTACCTTATTTCCATACCCGGTTCGGCCACATATATTTTCTGTATCCTAACACATGCTGTTTTTAGGTGTTGCCATTCTTCTTCATCTCTGCCTATTTCCTCCTCTTCTTGGGGTGCTAGAGCCCTGAATAATTCCTTGAACTGTTGTACTTTCTCTCCAGTCAACCTGGTCTCTGTTGATCTTAGAGCCTTCTCTGACCACTGTTTGCAGCTGATTGGGGCAACTAGTGGTTTATGCTGTGGGCCAACTGTTTCACTGGGGATGACTTTGCAATCACGGATTCTGCCCCAGTGCCTTTTCCTTACAAGGAGGAAGTCTACTTGAGTTGCATGTTGACTACTCTTGTATGTGATCTTTTGACTCTCTCTCTTTCTGAACCATGTGTTGGCTACTATCAAGCTATTTGCCAGACAGAAGTCTAGAATGGCTTTGCCTTCTTTATTCCTGTTGGACCCAGGCAGTCCTCATATCCTGTTCTGTCTGTCCCGATATGTGCATTCAAGTCACCCATTATCAACACCAGTTCATGTTGTCCTGCTTTATCTAGTAGGTCTTGCAACTGCTGTCTGAATGCACTCTTTTCCTCACTATCACAACCCTGCTGTGGGGCATAGGCTGAGATTATGAATACTGCCCTATCATTACACTGGAGTCTAACTGCCATGAGTCTGTTATTAATTCTGATGATATCCCTTACTGCCTTCTGAAGCCTCTCTCTCTCACCACAATTCCTACACCATTTCTAGTCTGCCCTCCTCCTGAGTAGTAGACTCTGTATCCCAAGCCAAGTGGCTTTGCTGCACTGTCCTTCCATCTTATCTCCTGGATACATAGGATGCCCAGCTTCCTCCGTATCATCATGATATCCACTTCCAAGCTGCATCCTGTCAGTGAACCTACATTAAGCATAGCAATTCTCAGTTCATGTTTGGTAGGTTGGTTTTACGTCCAGCTTTCACTCAACAGAGCTATCCCAGGTAACCCAGGCTGGGCAACTAGACACCGGTCAGTCAGTAGCTTATTGACCCAGGGCTGCTGGGCTTTATGGTGGGCACATACTGGCCAACAGGGGCACATATACCCCTCCCACCATTAGCATGGGTCCCTGGCATGGGTCAGAGAGTAGGCCGGGTCTTCACCTCACTTATCACCGGTAACTACCCATGCCCATTTTTGGAGACATTAGTCAACAAGGCCCAATCACCTAGAGCCATATTTTACACCGCTGAGTGGCTAGCCCTGCCATGGCATGCAGTCTGTGATCCATGTTTTCCTATCTTGAGAATACTGTGCACCACAGTAGATGCCCAAAGCGGTTGGTCTGTACAACTATTCCCCCTATAAGGCACCATGTAGAGTATATGCTGCTACCCACAGTTCCATTCATTGTTGAGTTTGAAATGGAAAAACTCAGCATGTTTTTTTTTTTTTTTTGTACATGGGAGAAACTCCATGGAGACACAGGGAGAACATGCAAACTCCAAACAGGCATTGGTCAAAGGTCAGGATTGAACCTTGTGCATGGGAGGTGAAGACCTTAACCACTAAACCATGAACGTCATTCATCCCAGATTCCATCCCCATTGCCTTAACTTAACTACTCTTTGGCAACTTAGCTGACACTGTCATTAGGGCAAGCCCCTGTTATGTCTAAGGGCCTTCCTTGATCTGTGAGGAACCCTCTTTGTTGAACGCTGACTTAGCCTAAAAAACGAGGTAGAAGGAGACCACAAAAAAAAGGAATATCCCCTTCAGAGGAGAAAAAAGGAAATAACAAGGTTCAATCTGTTTTTCAAAATGACAGCTCAAGGTAGTGGAACAGATATATTGCTTTGACTTCAAATTGCTGAGAAAAAGGCACTGCAAACAATACCAAAGTGACACTGATATGGCATCAAACAGCAGATATCCATCCTGACAGGAATCACTGAAGAAGCAAAACTGCTCACAAATGTTGGCACTAATGCAGATAAGGACTTGAACCCAAAGTCTCACAAGTTCTGCTTGTTGTGGGAAGAGTAGGGGTGGCTCTTGTCTTGTTTTCTAGGGTTACTACTGCTGTTGTAGGTCAATGCTTAATCACTTCTATATTGCAAATTCTTTGTTCTAAGACTCTGAACTAGTCAAAAGGCTGTGCTGAGGGAGATTCATCCTTTCAACTGCATTAATTTTCATCACAACAGAAAATGACTCCCAATATAGCTCATCTCCTCTTGGTGACAGGATTACATTTTCTGCATAAAGAAATGCAAGGCATTGTGCTATCATCCTAGACAAGTCAGGAACTTGGATGTACTGCCTTGCAGATGAATCCGCTGGCCACACACAAGCACTTATTAAGAAGTGTTTGGGTGATGAAGAGGAATTCAGTTATGACATAAGGCATCCCGAATAAGGCAACATTAAGGTGGAATACAAAGAAAATAGGACAAAAGATACACGTTTATATATATTTATTTAACATCTGTTTGCCAGGTAGGAGGTTTGGACAAGTGACCCTTTTCAGCTATGACTCCCTCCTCCAAATGTCTGGTACTGAGACATAAATTACTCCCTTCTTAACAACAACACTGGTTCTATAATTTTCATTGCTACTACAATGAATACAGAAAGAGCAACTTGTGGTGGCATAGTGAGGTGGAATTAGGAGCCATTATACCCTATGGGACATAGTGCAACCCATATCTCAATTACCTGCAATCATCTCCTGCAAGCGATATGCTTAAGGTGGTTACAGGCAAGTTTTCACCAATGCTTAGCCTAAGGCAGCACCAGGTTCAGGCTAAGGCACAAACACATAAGAATGCAACAGCATAGCCTCCAAGCTCTACCAGAAAAAGCTGCCCACACCGTTAGCTGCAACACTCCAGATCCCAGCAGTGGTGGGAAGGCACTAAAGAACATGTGAAAGGTGCAGCCTTATTTACAGACCACCATTAAGTGGTTGACTAAGGTCACACCACCTACTGGAAATCTGGAGACTGTGGCAGGAAGACTCCTATATTCAGTCTCCTGAAAAGGCAAGAAGTAAGAGTACAAGTGCTGCTGTAACACTTGAAAATAGTTGCAGAAGCTCATTGTTACAAGAATGGTGAAATGCAGGATCATGGGTCCTAGAATATAATCATCAATCTTGGAATATAATTAAAGGAATTTTCGGACTGTTGACAGCCACAGTATAAAGATTTCTTTCAAAGATTAAAATTATTCATTCATTCATTCTCCGATTACCAGTTTAGTCCAATTTAGGGCTGCAGGAATGCTAAAGTTAATCCTGGCACTCAGTAGGTGCAAGGCAGAGAAACTAGTCTATCACTGGACACATAAATGCATGTGTGCACATATCCTCCCACCCCCAAAATACTTATGAGTAATGTGGAGGACCACCATTTCACCTACAGCATGTCTTTGGGAACTAACTGCAAAACCCAATGAAAACAGGGAGGAGAAGGCAGGTACTGAAGTGGTGAACAAAGTACTGTAAAGTAACAACAATAAGTGTTGCACTGTGCTATCCTTAACATAATCATTTCCTTTGAAAGATGCCAGAGGGATGCAAATACAAAGGGCAAAAAAGACTCTTGGAAAGAATGGCAGAATCTTGGGACTGTTAGCGACCACTGAAGAACTTTCAAACATTCAAAAGTTTTCTGTTTACAAACACAGTAAATAGTATGCTAGGCTTTGAGATGGAAAAATAATAAATATTTACATTCAGTAATGTTCGTTATCTGAGTAACTCATCCAGTTAGCTGAAAGTGTACTTTTTACTAATGCTACAACAGTGCCAATAATTCTTCAGTTCAAATAAAATATGAAAATATAAAAAAGTTTTCATATGGAATGTCAAAATTAATCATACATTAAAAATTATTCAGAGGGGACTCTGTTCAAAATTTCATACTCTTCATACAACTGGAAACCCATTAATGTAAAAGAAAATTAATAAATATATGCTTGTAATTTGAAAAACATCTTACCTTTTCTGTCTGCACCTGAATAAGAAGCTGATCCACTTCTTTTTCCATGTCTTGCATTTTAACCTGCAAACGCTTTAAAAAAGTATAAGACTGAATAAATGCTACTGAGCCAAAGAAATGCAAAACATATACATTTCTTCATATTTTTAAAGCATTAGCATGGACTAACAAAATCCAACAAAAGTTGTCAAAAATACTTAAAATTGTTTTCAGTTACACAGACATTTAGGCACTATGTCCCAACATGACTTGGGTTTAACCACTGAAGCATGAGCTGGGGGAATCCATTCAGGGATCTATAAGACTAAGTGGATGAGGTTAAACTTAAACTTCCTCCCTCCCTCTGGGATAGGAAAGCTCTCAGCTGAAGGAAGGTCCTACTCCACTGCACAGGATCTCAGGGGTGAGTCTAGCCAATAAATGCATGCACACACCAGCAAAAGGACGGAAACATGTACTTGCAGCAGCTTAGCATAACCAATCACTGCACTGCACCTACAAGCCAATGAGCAGATGGTTGCTAGGATAAAATTAGAAATAAAAAATTTCCTAACTAGGGAATCCTAAGCGGAACACCTGCAATGGTTGAGTTGAATCTAGAACAGAAGCTGCTCACCTATAATATGTGGAATATTACACCTCTAGCAGCCTACACTTTTTGTATTCCAGAGAATTTTCTGAAAAATAAACTTAAAAAGCGTAAAACAAACAAATGTAAATAATTTGTGAAGAATAAAAGCTAATAAAACTGTACAAATAGCAATGTGATCAGTAAGGGGTATTCTTTATAGTGATTATACGCAGTGCATTCATAGTCTTTTCCAGAAATACTGTAATATATTGTAATGCACACAAATCTCAAATTATTTTTCTAAACTTTTACATGTTCATATGTTGAAAACTATACAGCCTAGATAGCTATTGTTAGAGCATTTTTGTTAAACTTTCACATGACCACAAGAAATTCCTCTATAAGTGCATGTTTATTGAGATATTTACAGAATTATTAGCAAAACAAACAATACTGCCACCAATCTCAGATGTGCAACTTACAGTGCAAATAATCAAAGAGTTTTCTTAATGTCATGCAACAGTTTGTAAGTCGCTTGTTTTTTGAAGTATTAAGTACATATGGAAATGTTTAATTTCTTAACTACTAGCAAACGATTATCATTCTTCTAGTATAGTGTGATATAAACCAGAATTGATAGTGAATTGTCCTGTCTCCTTCACTGGTGTTTCACACCATTCACCTCAATAACATGCAACCCTCTCAGTTATGAAAATATGAACATAAATCTGAAAATATGAATAAGTGGCAAACAAAGATTAATCCACTGCAAGAACATCCTAGACTAACCATCTCAGTGTTATTTTTTAATAACTCTTTGTCCTTTCTAATACTGCCTGTTATTAGCTGGTAAGTCACTTATTTAAAGAAGCCAGACTGAAAATAAAGTTCAGGCCACCAAAAGGTGGTATGGATGTGAATTGGAAGCATATAAAAAAGGAATTTTAGGTGGAATGAGTTAAAAAGAATAATTAATACGGCATAAAAAATATAACACAATAACTATAGAAATCAATCAGAGGTCATCAGAAAAGACTGATAAGAGAGATTAGATAAGCAATTCACAGAGAAACTTCCAAATATGCAATGAAGTCTAGAAGGTTGAGGATTTTTGCCTGGAAGTGTTTGCATAGGTACCTTTATACTCTAAGCAGACTCGAAATAATTTTTCTCCAGGTAGACGGCAAATGTTGGTTAGACTATAGATGTTAGGGATTTGTACATGTCCATCCCTCAGGAAAAGGGTATTGATTATGTTATTCGATTCTTGAATAATGAAAGGCGCCCGTGACAGTGAGATCAGGTTAGTCAACATTCTACTGGATATTGTTTTAACAAACAATTATTTTATGTTTGATGATCAACTATATTTACAAAAAATAGGGGTGGCAATGTGGTCTCCATGTGAGGCCAGCTTTGCCAACTCAGTGATGGCCCTTTGGGAAAGAGTACATCCTTTCACAAACTCACTTAACAGGCAAATTCTTCCTGTACACACATTTTCTAGATGACATTCTTATTTTAGTTAAGGGGAGGTTAGATGAAGCGAAGAAGTTTGTGGAATACTTAAACCAAACTACTTCATTTTTTAGATTCACATATACATTTAACACAGAGGCCATAGCATACTTAGATATTAAAGTCTTTAAAGATTTAACCCAGAAGAGACTAGCAGCCAGGATTCACAGGAAAGATACATTTTCTAATACGTATTTACACTTCAGTAGTTCCCATCCTTTCCACGAGAAGAAATCTGTAATAAAAAGGACAGTTAGTCCGAGCAGCGAGGATGGTAACTATTGATAGTGAATTTAAAGTAGAATGTAATAAGATAGCTGAAATGTTCTTTGCTAGAGGTTACCCGAGAGAACTTATTAACGAAATTATGGAAGAAGTGATGTTTAAAGGATCTAACGGATTTTACATACCATTATTACAAGGTACTTTTTCACCATGTAACAAGATAAACAGTATTAAAAGGTTAATAGGACACCTTTGTCACTTATTTTAACTTACAGTCCCGAAAGTGGCCATATTGTCTCTCTTAAAAAGAACTGGAACTTTTTAAGTAACAACTTGGAATTACGTACCTTGTTGGGTTCATGCCCCTCTTTCACTTTAAAGAGAGGCATGAATTTGAAAATTTTCATAGAAATGAAACATAAGGTTATTAAGAATCCTGGGATGAGTAAATGTGAATCTTGTAATTTTTGTAAACACAAGTATAGGGTACTCATTTAGTATTAGGGATATTAGTTACAAGACCTTGTTAGGCAAGTATATTTGCAATACAATCTACATAGTATATCTTGCTCAATGTAACCTATGTCCCACATTCTACATAGCAAAAACTGATCGTAAACTATGGGAGCGGGTGTATGAGCATCTTTACTACATTAAGAAAGGCAAAGTTAAAAGTTCATTAGCTGCCCATGTCAAAATCAATCTCATACATAGTTTTATGTTTAGGGTAATTGACCATATAGCCAGAGAAATAAGGGGTGGTCCGAGATCTCTGTTACTAGAAAAAAGAGAATTGATGTGGCAGATTTGTTTAGATGCTTGCCACTTCCCTGGTATTAATGATAGTTGCTCTATACAATGTTTACTGAAACTGAAAAGTTTAATGAGATAATTAATGCTTATATTTATTTACTTATGCTAAGATAAGGTGCCCTGCTTTATGTTTAAAGTATATATTGGTTGTAGAATTGTGGTTGATGAAATATGTATATTTTATATAACTTTTTATATATCTAAGTATTAACCTTTACAGTGAATGTATGGTTGAACAGTCTTAGAATTTAAAGTATTAAAATTTGAATTGTACCTATTTTTTGTTAAAAACTTCCATTTTTTAGTAGTATATGAAAACTGTTTGTAGTTAGTTCTTTAATATGAGGAAGTAGATGTTATTTGAACTTTAGTTGTTGCTGTTGTTTTTCATTTGGCTTTTTCCGGTTAGGGGTTGCCACAGCGGAACTCTGGTCCGCTAATGATTGGCAGTCGATTTTTTTATGGTGCCAGGGTGCCAGCCCGACACCTGTTATTTGAACTTTAGTAATGATATAAATGATTTAAATTACTGAATTTTACTTTAGTTTTATAAGTTTAGGACTCATTTGTTTGTTCAATTGATTTTTTATTGAATAGTTGAGTAATTAGGGGGGAAGAGGGAGGTGTAACTTAGTATAAAATTTAGTTTGTACCTGCTGTTGTTTGTCTGAAGAAGTCTGGTCATTGAACCAGACAAAAAGTGCTTAGCTTTACAGTGTGGTACGTGGTTTGTTCAACATTTTTTATTAAAGAGCTGAATAGCTGAAGATTGCTGGGTGTTCGAGGTGCTTTTGTCCTGCATATTTGTCTTTTCAAATGTTGGAGGTGTAATGAGGAAGAAAGAGGTATCTGGGAAAAAGAAGTTATGTGCCTACCATAACATTCCATGTTAGTTGTCTTAATCTGGCCTTCTTTCTTTCTGGTTGGGATCAGAGCCGATCCTCGGCTCCGACTCGGCCATCTTCTATAGCTCCAGAGCTGTTTACTGGCTCGAGGCTACCCCTTATCCCATGATGCCTAGCACTAGCTACCCAGATCTCGTTTGTAATAGCTAACCCCAGACATAGCCAGAGAATGAACCTGTCCAAACAAACAGGTTGAGCATACCTGTCATACTCTCTCAGTTAGTAGAGGAAACAAACCAGAGAGCACTTAGTCAGTGAAACCAAAACTCCTCTCGATCCAATAGGATGGGGGACAGAGGGTGGGATGCAAGAAAGAAGGCGAGATGAAGACAACTAACATGGAACGTTATGGTAGGCACATAACTTCATGTTAAGTTGTCTATCTCACCTTCGTTCTTGCTGGCTGGGACAGCGTCCCTAGCACCTACAATCCTGGGCGGCTCATTGGAACAGACTCTTCAGAACAGTGGAACCAAAGTCAGCTCTACTCCTGGAGACCATATCTAGCTTGTAATGAGAAATAAAGGTATGAGGATTTGCCCACATAGCAGCTGCATATATAGAATCCATGGGCAACCTAGATTGGAAGGCTACAGAGGTGGCCAAAGCCCTAGTAGAATGACCTTTTGGTTTGATAGACAACTCTTTGCTTCTCAATTGATAAATGAAAGTAATAATGTGAGACAACCACCTGGATAAGGTCACTTTGGAAACTGGGAGACCTTGTTTGCCTAGAGCGTAGGAAAGGAATAGTTGGTCCGACTTCCTTATATCCTTAGTCATATGCAAGTAAAAACGCAATTGTCTATGAATGTCCAATTGGTGTAGTTTGTATTCTTCCTTATTGGTGTGGTTAGGGAAAAACACAGGAAGGTCTATAGATTGGTTTAAATTGTTTTCTGAGCAGACTTTCGGAAGGAACGAGGGATTAGTCCTCAAAGCAACCCTGTCCTTATGAAAAACCAAGTATGGAGGACGAACACACAGTGCCTGAAGTTCAGAGACGCATCTGGCTGAAGTAATAGCTACCAGAAAAAGTGTTTTCCAAGATAGAAACTTAATGGAGCAGGATGCTGCAGGTTCAAAGGGGGGGCATAATTAAGGAGGTTAATACCAAATTAAGGTCCCAAGGAGGAGGGAAATCTCACTGGAGGTCTAAGGAGAGTAGTCCCTCTTAAAAAGGCTTTACAGAGCTTATGAGACATAATGTTTGAATTAGACAACCCAACATGAAAGCTAGAAATGGCCACCAATTGAACCTTGATTGTAGCAGAAGCGGACCCAGAATGAAAAAGTTGTGCTAGGAACTCCAAAATTTCGTGGACTGGGGCTGAAAAAGGATCTATGTTCCTAGCCTCTGCCCAACAAGAAAAACATTTCCATTTGCTAGCATAAGCCTTTCTAGTCGTGGACTTGTGAGAGGAGACAATAATCTCACGCACGGCCGGGGAAATGCTGGGAAGCCTGGCTAAGGTTGGAAGTGGAGCAACCAAGCTGTGAGCTGGAGTGTTTGGAGGGATTGATGCAGCCCGCCTGATTGATGAATCAGTAGGTCTGGAATCGGATCCAGAGTCCAGGGCTGATCGAGAAGGTAATGGTGCAGGAACAGAAACCATATCTGTCGAGGCCAGTAGGGGGCAATGAGGATAATTTTGCAACCCAATGATATTGCTTTCTGTAAGAGTTTTGGTATCGGGGAAACGGAGGGGAAGGCATAAAGAAGTCCCTGAGGCCAATCGTGGACTAGAGCGTCTCTGGGTGTGTGACCTGGAAGCAAAAGAAGTGAGAAGTAGTTGCTGCATTTGCTGTTGAAGGGGGTGGCAAAAAGATCGCAGCAAGGCTGTCCCCATTTGCAAAAGATCAGATCTGCAACTACCTGATTCAGAGACCACTCATGAGGCATGAGAATAGCTCTGCTGAGCCTGTCTGCTATGACACTGGACCTCCCAGGGATGTGCATCGCAATCAGAAATCGTTGGGAAGAAATCACCCACTGCCAGAGTTTGAGTGCTTCTCGACATAGGGGGTAGGACTTGGTTCCGCCCTGCTTGTTGATGTATGAGACCACTGACATGTTGTCCATTTGAATTGCAATGGTCCCAGAAGGGAGAGAGTCTTGAAGAGCTTGCAACGCTAGGAGCATGGCACTCATTTCTAGGACGTTTATATGCAGGTGGTACTTGTGAGGCTGCCAAGTGCCTTGGACTGTCCTGCCCTGATAATGCCCCCCCCCAATCAGGGAGGTGTCCGTGGTTACCGTGGCAACCGGAGGGGGCTAAATGAAGGGTCTGCCCTGAGTCACTAGTGGGAGACCATCCACCAGGAAAGGTACCTTTTGCATGCTTCTGTAATCATGATCATGTGAGACATGGGCAGCTGTTGGAAGGACCACTGTGTGAACAGAAGCCACTGAAGGATCCTCATGTGAAAGCGGGCCAGTGGGATTAAAAGAATTGCTGCCACCATGGAACCCAGAGTTTGAAGGATGAACCTGACTTGGATCCTTTTGCTCTGCATTAGAATTTGTACTTGCTGGTGAATTGTAGACACCCTTTCTGGCGGTAGCCTTGCGGACATGTTCTTTGTGTCTAAGTCTGCTCCTATATAGGTGATAGATTGACAGGGCAACAAGGCAGATTTTTCAAAGTTTATTGTAATGCCTAGCTGGGAGCAGATTGTGACAGTGTAGTCCCTGGCTTGCAGAAGTTGATGCCTGGTAGTAGCAGTGAGGAGCCAGTCGTCTAGATATGGAAACACCTGGAATCCTCGACATCTCAGGTGAGCCGTGACCACTGCCATACATTTGGTGAACACCCTGGGGGCTGTGGTGAAACCAAAGGGCAGAGCTCTGAACTGGTAATGACTGGCTCCCAGCCGGAAGTGAAGGAATCTCCTGGAGTGCCTGTCCATTTTGATGCGGTAGTACGCATCCTGAAGATCTATGGAGCACATCCAATTGTCCTGACCCAGAAGGGGTAGAATGGACTGTAGCGTGACCATCCGAAACTTTTTCTTTGAACAGACTTGTTTAGTCTGCTGAGATCCAGAATCAGTCTCCAGTCCCCTGTCTTTTCTGGTACCAAAAAGAACCTTTAGTAAGTTCCGGAACCGTGTTGGTCTGCCGGGACTTCCTGGATGACTCTTTTTTTCTAGCAGTCTTGAAACTTCTATGACTGCTTGATCCCTCAGATTGGGTGGAACATCTGCAAGGGATTTGCTCGATGGTAAAGGGGGTTGAGAGAAGGGAATTTTGTAACCTCCGGATATAATTGACTATACCCATTTGTCTTGCGTTAAATTTTGCCAGGCTTCTGGGTACAGTGAAAGTCTTCCCCCGACTGCCTCCAGAGGCGTGTAGCTGGGCAACCCTTCAGGGATGCTGAAAGGGCTTCTCAGAGAAGGATTCTCTGTTGCCCTGGTTCTGCGGACCCCCTCTGCCACAAGGCGGCGTCTATTGTTGTTATTTCCCCCTCTGCCCCTGGAGGAAAAATCGCTACGTGTGTCAGGCGAGGCTCCCTGAGATTTTCGGAACCACATTTTACCACTCTTCTGACCCTTGAGGTATGGTCTTGAAGGAGTGGAAAAACGGACTCCCACGGCAGAGAGAGTCTTGCCTTCTTGCTCACACCTAGTCAAAGTGTCTTTCACCTGTGGTCCAAAAAGAAAGGAACCATCAAAGGGGGTGCTGGTGAATGACGCTCTAAAGGGTTCCGCAAAGTTACACAGCCGCATCCATGCAGGTCTCCTAAGGGCCACGCCCGTACCTGCGGCTCTACTCGCACCATCGGTTGCATAAGAAATGAGCCTCATGGAGGAGTTGACTACAGAATTAAGGGTCACCAGCTGGGAAGCCACTTTAGTCTGAGCCCCCTCAGCTGATGGATTTTGAAGGGTATCTCCGAGCTCTTTAAGGAGATCCCTCTGAAGCTGGGTAAAATGGCATAAGTAGTTCAGTGACCTCATAGAAAAGGTTGCTGAAGCAAACATTCGCTTCCCGTATCTGTCCATGGTCCTAGACTCCTTGTTAGGAGGATGGACAGATGAAGAGGTTTCCGCTCTTTTTTGGTGGCTGCTGCTACCACCATGGCATCAACAGGAACACCTTTGGTAAGTAACTGCTTATCATGGGGTGCTGTGATGAACTTGCCAGGTCTCCTTGGAGTTGGTTCCACTGTATCCGGGGCTGATCAAGCGTTTCAAGTCACCATGGACATAAGTGGATCGAAAGGTGGAGAAACCCAGGAGGTGGAAGGTCGGGAACCGAACGCATCCATGAATACAGACTCATCCTCGGTAGGGGCTAGGGGATTCCAGTTCCCCCTCTGCTTAAGCATTTTGAGGATGTCCAAAAAAGAAACATCTTCAGAGGGGGCTCTTGGGGACCCTTCCAAATCATCTAAGTCTGTATCCGAAGTGACAGACTCAGGGGAGTCAATTTGCTTCCTCTTGCACTTCTTACGAGGGGGCTCCTCTGAATGTTCAAGGGAGGCCTCGGAAGAAGAGGAAACACCCAGTGGGATGCCCTGGAGTGCCGGTTTCCAATGCTTGGGGTCTGGAGGAGCAGAGGTTGGCACAGGCACTAAAGGGGACAGAGTCGGTGGGGCCGATAGTGGAGCTGACTCAGTGGCCAGCATACTCCTCATGATATCGAAGGCGTACCTGCCACGATGCAGGGAAGGCTCCAGTTCCGAGGATATTGGAATCCTTCTCCGCAACGAGGGAGACGGCTCCGAGGCCGATGTAGGAACCGAGCTCACCTACGCCGAAGCTCCAAGAGGGAGAATGGGGTCGGACAAGGGTCTGATGCCACTTGCCCCCTTGGAGCCGACGAGGGAGCCCCGGCGCCCAGATCCCTTGACGGACGGCACCATCGAGGGAATTACAGCTGGCGATGGAACCGAAGGAGATAAAGTTATCGGAGCCGATGGTTCCACTACTCGAACCCCAATGAACTCCGGCTCCGAGCTCAATGGAGTCGGAGGAGGAACATCGATAAAACTGGATGGAGCAGACACCTGTTCAGGAGGGCTGGACAACATCTTGGCAAGTGCCTGCGACTTTAGCAACCTACTGACCACTCTCTCCATGTCGTGATCCGAGAGCCTAGAGGATCGAGAGGAGTGAGAAAATCTGTGACTGTGCTCGCTTTGCAGCAGGGGAGACCAAGGAGCCGAATGTATCAATTCCAGAGAAGGGGACCTCAGCTTCTTGTGGCTCCGTGAAGGCTCCAAAGTATTTTATGGAGCCGACGGGGAGATAGTCTTATCGGTTCCAGCCGGAACCAAAGTAGCAGGTAAAGACTGAACCAAAGACGGCTCCGAACTTGGAGACGATGATTTGGTAGATTTAGGGAATTTCACAGGCTGAGTCTTGGACGGTGAATCCTGAGGCTTTAAAAGGCCCCTATGAATAAGCTTATTCTTATGCTCCTGCAGAACTCTTGGACTAAATGCATGGCAGATAGAACAAGAGTCCTGCAAGGTGCACAGCGCCTAGACAATAGACGCAAGAAGTGTGCCCATCTGTCAGTGACATTTTCTGACAGCATGAGTCATACTTCTTGAATCCAGATACCTTGGATTCTTTGGACATCCTGTAACAAAAAATACAACAATAGCTACCAATCAAAATACAGTCTAAAGAGAAAAAACACAGTACACTACTTGAAAATGAAGACGTAAAGAGCTTAACTTATTAAAGCCTGTGTGTTGTGGAAAGTCATATCACTATCATCCTGCATGTATCCTATCATTCATATGTGCATAGGTGAATACTAGGCTAACTGCCCTGAAAGACCATTTTAAGCCTAGCCAATAACCCAAGGTCAAAATCAAACACTGTACCTTGTGTCTATGAGGTGAAGACCTTAACAGTTATGCCAAACTCACTGTAAATCAAAACAGACCAGAGGATTTTCTGATAAATCAAGTTAAAAAGTGTCAGCCAATGTAATTATTTTGCGAACACTAAATGTTCTAAAAACATTACAAACAGCAGTAAAATTCTTCTTTACAATTAGCCATTTGCAATCTTTATACTAGTACAGTAATGTAATGCACATAAAACCAAATAAAGGTTCTAATGTAAGCCACCAGGACAGAGTCTTGAACATTTTAGAATTTTAGAGCTTTCGTTCCTTAATAAATGACAAAGAACTTCAGAAACTAAAACGCATACATAACCAGCAGTTTAAAAGGAGTACTAAAAACATGCGACTAGAACACAACAAATGACAACAAAGGAAAACAAGTTAGCATTCACCATAACATTCCATCTGAGTAGTTCTGCTTCATTTGTCTTCAACCTGTGGGATACCAGATCCGTATCGGATCCAAGGTGGCAACTTTACTAGCATCTGCTCCGAGCTCCAAGCTCCTTCCCTTACCCATAAATACCTTCCAACCCCCAGATAGAGTTTGGTGAACCTTATGCTGATAATCTGACCCGAAAAAATACTTGTGACCTATAACTGCAGCCCGTAGGCTGTTCATATGCCAAGGTCCGGGGGAAGGAGGGAGGGACGGTTGAAAACAAATGAAGTAGAACTACTCAGATGGAACGTTATGGTGAGTACATAACTTCTTTATCTGAAGTAGTTTACTTCATTTGGTCTTCAACCTGTGGGACAGAGTCCCCAGCTACTAAACTCCTGGGAGGCCCTCATGGAAGGATATTCCTGAGCACCGTGGAACCAAAGGATGCTCTCCTTATGGAAATCAAATCCAATTTGTAATGAGAAATAAATGTATGAGACGAGGACCAAGTAGCTGCAGAACAAATATCATCCAAAGACACTCTAGACCAAAAGGTCGCAGACGTAGCCATCGATCTAGTGTAATGAGCTCTCACCCGACCCGGAGGAGATATGCCTCTGTCCTTATACACCTGAAGGATGCATGAAGAAATCCATCTAGCAATAGTGACCTTGGAGATAGATTTTCCCAAAAAGGGCTTATAGAAGGATACAAACAATTGATCAGATTTACGGAAATTTTTTGTCTTGTGTAAATAGAATTGTAACTGTCTATGAACATCCAGCAGGTGGAGTTTGTATTCCATCTTGTTAGTAAAATTAGAAAAGAACACAGGCAAATTGATGGTCTCATTGATATTGACTGGTGATGCCACCTTAGGAAGAAAAGATGGATTGGTCCGAAGGGAAACCCTATCTTTGTGAAAAATCAAGTAAGGAACTTTGATGGACAAGGCCTGTAGTTCTGAAACCCTTTTGGCAGAGGTAATAGCCACCAGAAGAGCTGTTTTCAAAGATAAATATTTCAGATCTGCTGTAGAAGCAGGTTCGAAAGGTGGAGCGACCAAAGCTTGAAGAACCATAGTAAGGTCCCATGGGGTATCAAGGTCCTTGACCGGGGGGGGGGGGGGGATAACAAAAAGGTGCCTTTAATAAAGGCTTTACACAGTCTAGAGGAGGCTAGAGAGGCAGAATTCTCACCCATGTGAAAATGAAACATGGCAGCCAACTGAACCTTGACAGTAGAAGAACTAGCTCCGTGTTGAAAGATATCAGCTAGAAAATCAAGAATGGTGGAAATAGGAGCCATGAAGGGGTCTAAACTCCTTTGAGAGGCCCAAAGGGAAAAACGTTACTACTTGCTGCGATAAACCTTCCTGGGTGAAGACTTATGAGCAGCCACCAAAACAGACCTAACTGAGGAGGATAATCCAGGAGTCCTAGCAATCACGGGAACTGGAGCAGCCAAGCTGTGAGCTTCAAACTGTCCAGATTTGGATGAGGCGCCCCCGAAGGGTGTGAAATCAGATCCTGAATGGGATCCAAGATCCAACACGGAGCCAGAAGGTGAGACCATAGGAAGGGAAACCATACCTGGAAAGGTCAAAACAGGGCAATGAGGATCACTTTGCTCTCCATTGGATGAGCTTTCTGTAGAAACCTCGGAATAAGACATACTGGAGGGTAAGCATACAGAAGACCGGGAAGCCAAGCATGAACTAGAGCATCTCTGAGAGACTCCCACGGCAGGGGGTTTAGAACGAAAAATGCACTGCACTTCGCATTGGAAGGAGATGCGAAGAGATCGCAGCAAGGTTGACCCCACTCGCGGAAGATCTGTTCTGCTACTGAAAGATTCAGAGACCACTCATAAGGCATCCGAATAGTCCGACTTAGCCTGTCCACTAGGATGTTGGACCATCCCGGAATGTGCATTGCGATGAGAAAACGACTGGTGGAGATAGCCCATTCCCACACTCTCAAGGCCTCTTAACAACGGGGATAAGATCTGGTCCCTCCCTGTTTGTTGATATACCAGACCACTGACGTTGTCTGACTGAAATGCAATCGTTCCCAGAGGAAGAAAGGCATGAAGGGCCTGCATCGCTAGAAGGACTGCCCTCATCTCTAGGACATTTATGTGCAAGCTGGTCTCTACAGGGGACCACGGGCCTTGGACTGTCCTGCCCAAACAATGCCCCCCCACCTGAGTTGGGAGGCATCCGTGGTCACTGTGGTTTGGGCCAGGGCTGGAACAAAGGGTCGCCCCTCCAAAATGTCCAGAGAACACATCCGCCATATGAGGGGCGACCGACAGATTCGACTGAGTTGAAGTGAATATGCCAATGGCAGTTCCAACAGGGACCATTGTACAGCTAGAGTCCACTGTAGGATTCTCATGTGTAACCGGGCACACGGGAAAAGTGTTATGGTCACCACCATAGAGCCTAAGGCCCTCAACACCAGTTCTGCCATTGGGAAATGACAGTGGTAGATCAGGGAGACATGCATCCTCAGGTTTTGCACTCTCTCCGAGGTCAGGAAGATTTTGCACTATAAAGTATCTATGCTGGCGCCAATGTAGTCTATCATCTGTACAGGGTCTAGGAGTGATTTGGATGCATTGATTGTGATCCCCAAACACAGGGTGAGGATCAAGAAATAATCCCTGGTTTTGGAGAGTAGACGCTTGGTGGGAGCAATGAGGAGCCAATCGTCAAGGTACAGATAGACCTGAATCCCCTGAAGATTCAGGTGAACCGCTACTGCCACCAACACTTTGGTGAACACCATGGGGGCTGTGGTGAGACCAAAGGGTAGGGCTCAGAATTGGTAATGACTGACTCCTAGCCGGAAGCGGAGGAACCTCCTGGAGCTACTGTGCATCTTTATGGGATAGTAAGTATCCTGGAGGTCTAATAAGCACATCCAGTCGCTCTCTTGCAGGTATGGCATGATGGACTATAGTGTGACCATTTGGAACTTCTCTTTGGCAACTGACAGGTTCAGGGTAGAAAGGTCCAGAATGGGCCTTAAGTCCCCTATTTTCTTTGACACCAAAAAGAGCCTGGAGTAGAAGCCCGATCCGGACTGATCTGGGGGGACGGTTTTGATGGCTCGTTTTTCTAGCAGCTTGGAAATTTCCTGTGCTGCTGCCTCCTTTTGCGTGGGTGGTACATCCAGGAGGTGTTTGGGAGATTTGGGAGGACCCACAAAGCGGATAGAGTATCCTCTGAATATGATCTGGAGCACCCAGCGGTCTGATGTTATGGACTCCCATACCGCTTTATGCAAGGACAATCATCCCCCAACTGCCTCCATAGTAGAGCAGTCAGGCCACCCCTCAGGGTTGCTGCCCGGGTCTGTCCAAGGAAGGTTCTTGAGACCCAAAATTCCTCAGACCCCCTCTGCCTCTGGGCCGTGGTCCATTCTGTCCCCCTCTGCCTCTGGGGGAAGAAGAGCCCTGGGTGTCCCGGGAATACTGTGACTTCCGGAACCACATCTTCTTTTGCCCTCTCTGGTTCTAGGAAAAAAGACCTTTGAGGGTTTGAGAAGTGGATCCCGATGGCAGACAGTGTCTTCCCGTCCTTCTCACTCTAGACTAATGTCTCTTTGACGGTCTTACCAAAGAGAGTAGAGCCATCATAAGGGGCAATGGCAAAGGACGCCTTAAAAAGTTCCAAAAATATGCATAACCTGAGCCAGGCGTTGCACCTCATGGACATGCCGGATCCAGCCGCCCTAGCTGCTCCTTCAATAGCATGTGAAAGTAGTCACAGGGACGTGTTGGAGACTTTCAAAGTGGCCATCCTTGTGGAGAATGAGACCCTGTCCTCCTGTGACAAGGACTTGGAGGAAGACTTCTCCTGCTCCTTTACCAAGTCGCGTTGGAGTCTGGTGACATAGGCCACGTAGTTCAGCTCCCAAATAGAAAAGGCAGCTGAAGCATAAACCCACTACCCTAGGCTGTCCATCATCCGCAACTCTCGGTCAGGAGCATGAACCGAGGAACTCTCCTGGGCAAGTTCTTTCTTTATGGCTGCTGCTACCACATAGAATCTACGGGGGTGCCCTTGTTCTATGTTGGCCTATATGTGGGAGGACTCAAAATTTTGTCTGGTCTTTTTGGAATTGGTTCCATGGTGTCCGGCTCCTTCCGTGCCCGTGAGGCGATCAGGTCCACCAATGAATCTGTGGGAGGGAACACCCAGGAAGTAGATGGGCCCGTGCCGAAAGCCTCCAGGAACACAGACTTGTCAGAAGAATGTTTGGGGGCAGACCAACCTCTCCATTGGCGTAGGATTTCCATGATGTCTCCAAAGGCGACATCTTCGGGAGGTGGCCTAGGGGAACATTGTCCATCATCCATGTTAGTATCCTCAGTGAGGGACTCGGGGGAGTCCATGTGCCTCCTCTTGCACTTATGCTTGCGAGGCACTTCTCCGGTGGGGCTCTCCAGGGGGAACTCGCAAGTCAGTTGTTCCTCAGGGGGAACCATTGGGGGCTCCTCGAACATGGGCTATCCCTCTGGTAAAATGATGGGGATCGTAGACAGAGCCGAGGGGGAATGGGTGGAGTCCGAGGGGGCAGTCAGGGGTCTTGATCTAGTGGAGAGAACCCTTTCTACCACATTGAACGCTGAAGGAGAGCGAACCTCCTGAGAAACCAATGAGGGCGGTCTCCCTGGGTTGAAGAGAGAATCAGAGCCAGGCCCGAAGTGGACGGAACTTTGAGGGAGGGAACTTGCCCCGACAAAGGTGGAGCCGATGAAAAAAGTTCCACTCCCTCGGATCCGACATCCATGCTCCGGCTCCGAGAGCGGCTCGGATCATACAAGCTCCAGGCAGCTGTCGGCATCGTGGAAGCAGGTACTGTCAGCGCCGACCCCCTGCCTGACCAAAGCCATCCTCGGATCCGAATACTCCAAAACCTGATGGATGGATCAGAGAAGAAGATATTGGTTGGAAAAAAGGAAGCGAGCTCCCACCTTCTGAGGGAGAGGGAGTTGGTAAGACCCCCAATCTGGATCTGAGTACAAATAAACTTCATCATTTTATCCATATCAACCTCAGATAAAGACCTGGTGGTCCTCGATGAGGCCACGGACTCCGACCATGTGGGTCGGGACACCAGGCCCTGGAAACTGAGAATGTCTCCTCTGGCTCTGGGGAAAACCTCGGAGATCGGAGCTGAAGGGAGTCACGGATCCTCAAAGTTTCGACTGTTGAAGGGAGGTCCAGAGATCTCTTATGTTTTTCCCTTGACTTTGACTCTCTCTCTCCTTCTCTCTGCCCCTTTTCCACTCTGCTTCCACAGGCTTCAGCACAGGAGGTTAGGTCCCAGCTTGGGAAGGAGGAGAAGCCAGGGGAAGGGAAGAGAAGAAGGAGAGGTGGCCACAGCAGCCACTGTGACCAAAGCCTAAAACAAGGCAACTGTCTCAGAAGGGGGAAGAAGGCCTTTCAGGGCCAACTTGGCCTTCCTGTCTTTAATGGTGTGCAGGTTAAACCCTGTGCATATAGTGCAGTCTGTGTTCAGATGGGCCACGCCCAAGCACATACCACACAAAGTGTGGCCATCCGCAGGGGATAACTTATGGCCACACTCAGTGCATCTCTCGGAAGAAAGAATAACTACAAAAAGAATGTTATATTTTTCTTACTGCAAAACACCCACTCACCACACTCGCACACAGAACACACGGGGGGGGGGGGGGCAAAAATACACACAATAACTCTAAAATAATCTAACAACTCTAAAAACTATAAACTCAATGCACCAAGCGAGGGGAAGAGAAAAGGGAACCTACACTATCACTATCTAAAGTTTAGAGAGAAAAAGAGATATTTTAAAGTTTTTAACCCACTTATGACTTGGAGCTCTGGAGATCAGGATGCTTTAGCTATTCACGGCAAATGAGATCTGGGGGTTGGAAGGTAGTGGAGGTATATTATGGGTAAAGGGAAGAGCTTGGAGCTCGGAGCAGATGCTAGTAAAGTTGCCCACTCAGATCCGATACGGATCTGGTATCCCACAGGATGAAGACCAAATAAAGTAAACTACTTCAGATAGTGTGTGTTTCCTTAAAGATACAAGATAAAAATGTCGTAGCCTGAAATAGGCACATTAGCCATAAAATACCAAATGACAAAAAATATGATAGGATATTAAGAATTCTTCAATAAAACTTCTAAGCTAGTAAACATTTTATATTTGTAGTCTCATTCAATCCAGGATGGTGGTCAGCTCTCAGTTTGATCTGCCATAAAGATTCACGGCATTTTAAAATAAAGTTATAGTTCACCAGAAGTTATTGACACTAACATAATTGAGCACAAAAAAGGGGGAAGGTGGAAGTGGAGGAGCAGAAGCCCCAAAACTCTTATTTTTGGCAGCAAAAAAAAAGGAAAAAATAACACTACCCACATTAAAGCTGTTAACAAAAGAAAACAATCAAGTATCACATATTCCTCAGTTCTTCTTCCAGTAAACTCTCTATTACCAAAAAACTAGCTTGAAACACTAGATTCCTACTTCCACTTTAGTGGACCAAGTGGACCTAATGGAAGAAAGTACAGTTGTGTAGACTTACCATAAATGTAGATGTTAGAGTGTATTCACTGTTGCAGTCATTACATTTGGGTTATCTGCCTGCAGGTAGCCCTCCGTCGGCCTGAATATCAAAGTCTTGGATCCCTGCATCGGATGCTGTCTCTTCTTCCATGATGTCAGGTCATCAGGGGTATAAAACATGCAGCCGATGCCATTACATCAGTTTTTCTTGCCCCAGATGTCAGGTGCCCCCATAATGGGAAGCAATTATATGTTATGTTACACCTCCAACAAAAAGCAAATACACCAGAAAGCAGAAATGCACTAAATAAGAATAAAAGTATAGCCAAGAGAAGTCAGGGGGCTGGTGGGAGGGTAACCAGGACTGCAACAGTGAATACACACGAACATCTACATTTATGGTAAGTGTACACAACTGTACTATGTTCTTCGTGTTTCACTGTTGCAGTCATTACATCTGGGTAGATCCCCAAAGCTAAGGAAGGGAGGAGGAAGTTAGAGAGCATTAGGACCAGCTATTAAGCCCTGCAAGACTGCAGTGGCAAAACCAGCTCTGGATTTAGAAAAAATAGGCATGTGGTAATACTTGGTGAAGGTAGGTACTGGTAGGGACACCTCTGAGAAAGGCTGTAGAGGTAGATGCAGACCTGGTTGAATGTGATCTTATCCCCTCTGTGGGGTAGGTTTTCCATGGTGCTTATAGCAGAAATTAATGCAATGGGCTATCCACTTAGAAATGATTTGCTTTGAAACGGCCTTCCCCTCTGCCCCTGCAGCAAAGCCAACTCGCAGCTGTTCAGATTTTCTGAGAGGCTTAGTCTTATCCAAATAAAATCCAAGTTGTCTGTGCACGTCCAAAGAGTGCAGTATTTGTTCCCCATTGTTTTGTCTATTTTGGAAAAAGGTAGGCAAATGAATAGACTGATTGAGGGCCACACTAGACACCACCTTGGGCATGAAGGAAGGATTGGTCCTGAGGGACGCCGTGTCTGCATGGAAGATGATGAAGGGCTCCACTGCCATGAGGGCCTGTAATTCAGAAACTCTTCTTGCTGAAATTATGGCTAATAGGAAGGTTGTTTTCCAAGAAAGGAATTTCAACTCTGCAGTTGCAGCTGGTTCAAAAGGAAGTAGGGTGAGCTTTTCCAATACAGAGTTGAGGTCCCAGGCAGGAGTAGGGGCTCTCCTGGGTGGTCTTAAATTTTTGGGCCCTCTAAGGAATTGCTTTAGCAGGGAGTGAGAGAAGAGGGGTGGGCTCAGTATTATACTGTGCCAAAATGGCAGAGGCATGAATTTTAATTGACGAGAAGGAAAGGCCCTTGTGGAGCATCTCAGTTAAGTACTGAAGAATATGCGGTAAGCTGGGCACCGTTGTGCCCATCCCCCGAGTCCGGCTCCAGGAACAGTATCTTTTCCACTTTTCAGCATAGGATTTTCTAGTACTAGGCCTCCTTGCATCCAGAATGACATCTAGCACCTGCTTACTGAGGAATGCTATTGGAGAGCTCAAGTAATTAGCCAGGCTGCAAGTTTCACGGTTTGGAGCTGACCGTGCAGAATCTGGCCCTCCTGCTGGGAAAGCAGGGATGGGGTCTGAGGCAGGTGCCATGGTTCCAGCAGTGACATACTGCGCAGGAGGGGGTACCAGTGCTGGCGTGGCCAGTCTGGTGCAATCAGTATTATCCTTGGTTTGTTCTGTTTGATCTTTAGCAGAACTTTTGAGAGGAGAGGCAGAGGGGGAAAGGCATAAATTTAGAGGTTTTCCCAGATAAAGGACAGGGCATCCACTTTCCAAGCTTGGCTGTGGGGAGTCCTTGTGCAGAATTTGTCCAATTGGTAGTTCTGAGGGGAGGCAAACAGGTCTATCTCTGGATTCTCCCATTTGTTTCCCAAAAGGTTGACTACCCTTGGTTCCAGTTTCCACTCGTGTGGGTCCATGAGATTTCTGCTTAGGTCATCTGCCAGTGAATTTAGCTTGCCTGGCATGAATTGAGCTTGCAGGCGAACTTGGTATCTTAAGGCTGTGTTCCACAGAGCCATGGCTAGTCTGTAGAGAGGGTACAAATGGGTTCCTCCCTGCATGTTTATGTGCCAGATAACTGTGGTGTTGTCTGTCTTTACCAATAATTGTCCTGGAAGAATGTGGTCCTTGAAGGCTGTCAAGGAATTCTGTACAGCAAGCATTTCTTTTTGACTGATATACAGGTGCATCTGACTCGGGTTCCATTTGCCCTGAATGCACTGCCCTGCCAAGTGAGCCCCCACCATGCATAGTCTGATGCCTCTGTTGTTAGGGTTTGGGTGTCAAGGAGTAGAGTGAATGGGAGCCCCTTGTTGTGGTGGCAGGCCTCTGCCCACCAAAGGAACTCTGTCTTTATACAAGGAATGATAGGAATCATTGATTCCAGGTCCTGAGAATGTTGACACCATAGGCTTTTTAGATACCATTGTAGTTTCGTCATATGCAGTCTTGCATATGGAATTAGTAGAATGCAAGAGGCCATGAAACCCAGGGCTTGCAGGATTTTCCTTGCAGATAGCTGGGTCTTTGTGGCCAAGTAGTTTGAAGAAGGCTGTCAAACTTGTTTCTCTGGCGTGAGGTAAGCCATCTGGGAAGTTGTGTTCAAGCCTGCTCCCAGGAATACAATTTGTTGGCAGGGTACTAGATGAGATTTCTTTTCATTTATAGTGTACCCCAGAGATGTTAGAAGTTTCTTTATAAATGCCAGATGTTTTCTTGGCATGTTCTGGCTTTCTGCCAGAATTAGACAATCATCCAGGTATGGGTATATCTGAATATTTCTTTGCCTACAAAATGCAATTACTGGAGCTAAACGCTTTCTGAATACCCTGGATGCAGTAGATAAGCCAAAGGGAAGTGCAGAAAACTGATAGTGCATGGAGCCTGCTCCGAAGCATAGGTATTTCCTGCAAGATTCCCTTATTGGAATGTGCAGGTAAGCTTCCTTTAAGTCTAAGGTTACCAACCAGGCATCTTTGCCTAGCATAGGAAGCAGCTGCTGAAGTGTTAGCATTTTGAATTTTGGATTTGCCAAAAAGGTGTTTAGAGTAGAGAGGTCCAGGATAGGACGCCAGGAGCTGTCTTTTCTGGGTACCAGGAAAAGTCTTGAGTAAAAACCTTGTCCCCTTTCTTCTTCTGGAATAGGTTGCATGGCCCTGATACTTAGAGAGAGAACCTGCTGATGGGCCTATGCCCACTGGTTTGGGGGTAGGTCTGGCCAACCGTTTGGGGTTGGTAAGGTGTGAAAGTGGAATCTGTATCCTTGGAAAAAAATATTTAAAACCCATTTGTCCTGGATAATAAGTTTCCATTTTTTTGCATGCAGAGCAATCTTTCCTCCTAAGGGAGCAGGTAGTTGAGCAGGGCTTGAAAGTTTTAAGGTTAAGTCACTGAGACAGTTTACCATATAGGGGTGTCTTACTACTCCCAGCTTTGGAAGTGGGACCCCCCCCCCACTGCTTAGGCCTGTGAGTACCTTGAAACTGTCGCCTAGGTGGGCTGCTGCTCCTGGGTTTGGACTGAGAAGGCCTGGAAGACAGGAAAGGACCAATTCTTAGAAGGCCAATGCCTACTAAATCTGAGAGGCTGTACTTGCAGGAAATCTTTTACAGTTTGCATAATAGATTTAGCTTTTTCCTCCATCTCAACTTCTGCTTTGTTGCCAAACAGGCGGTCTTGGTTTAAGGGAGCATCCAGTAATTTAGCTTTAACATGATCTGGTAAATTTTGCCCCTTAAGCCAAGCATGCCTTCTAAGAATAGACCCAGTGACAGCAGCCCTGCAAGAAACTTCTAAAGAGTCAAAACCACATTGCAAAGTATGTTTACCAACTTGTTCAGCAGAATGCATTAAATCCTGTAATTCTTTATGTTCAGTACAGTTAGGAATCAACATCACTTTCTGTTTAAGTAGTCCCATAATATGTTGCTGATACTTTAACATATGAAACTGGTAGTTTAAGGTGCTAAAGTAGCAGAAGTGTATGCCTTCTTACCCCATCTGTCCAAGGCCCTGGAATCCCTATCAGAGGGGGTAGGGTTTTTGGCTGTAGTAGCCTTAATGTCTTTAGGTCCTTGGGAAATAGACTCAGGGTCCACAGTAGGATTCTTGAAGAGGAACTTGTGTGAGTCAGGTACTCCAAGACCTATCAGGTTTCCTGGGAGCTGGAGGTAAAGTGTCTGGGGCCAGGCTAGATTCCAAGAAAGCATCATCTACAATGTCCAGGACAGGAGGGATAGCTAAAGGCCTGTGTTGGGGGAGGAGTAAGAATTCCCTGAGCCACATTTTTGGAGTCAGAGTAATCCTGGCTTTCCCAGCAGAAATGCTCCCTAAGAGTGTGCAAGGTTTCACCAAAAGAAAAATCTTCTGGGGGGGGGGCAAAGGGAACGGAATCCTCTGCATCAGAATCCTCATAGGTAGATGAGGGCAAATCCTGGTAATCAGAAGAAACAGACATTTCAGACTCCTGATCAGAAGAATCAGAAAGAAAATCAGTTCTAGGTCTCTTATAGGGTGAAGGCTGGCTTCTCCTAATTAAAGTAATAAGGTCTTCAGCCATTCTAATCATTTGTTTCTTAGGCATATGGGCCTGACCATGTGGTTTGGAAGTCTGTTTTCTAGGCGTTGGTCAAGTTTTAGGCCTTGAAGAAGAAGATGGTGTTGGTTTAAAATGCAAGTCAGTAGGCCTGAATACACCCTCAGAAGCCGGTGCCTGCACAGCAGCTCCGGACCCATCCAAGGTAGAGACATCTGCAGGCTCCATAGTAGAAGCAGCATCTCGCGGCATACCGGACTCTGAATTGGTCTCAGTAAAGGCCAGCGAATCTGAAGTAGCGGGTATCAAGGGGCTGTGAAAGCGCCTCACTGAGTACCGGCGAACTGGCGACTAGCTTAATGGAAGCGTCGTCGGCAACTTTGGACCTATGCGGCCTGTCTTTATCTTTACGTTTTTTCGGAATGTCAGTAGTCAGGTGGTTTACTGAAGCCATTTCTGGATAGTTAAACTTGAGTACCGAAATAATTTGCTGCAAAAATAAACTGATGACGAATAGTTCGAGGGTTGAATAAGGCACAAAACTGGCAGCTAAGGATGTCATGGTCTGGGCCTAAGCAAGGAATGCAGTATGAATGAAAATCTTTATGAGGTCTTTGCTTTCCACAGGTAATACAATTGTTAACTTTTACTGACATCAGTTTAGAGCAAGAAAAAGGATCCCCAATGGGGTACTTAGCTTTTTTGAAGACTTGAGTTCTGAAACTGGAAAATGAAAATTTCAGGAGTCAGCCGACCGGCACTTGCGACCTGCTTCTGCTTTGGGCACCGCACAGCAAGAAAGACTGATATAATGGCATCTTTTATACCCCTGACGACCTGACGTCATGGAAGAAGAGACAGCATCCGACGCAGGGATCCAAGACTTTGATATTCAGGCTGGCTGAGGGCTACCTGCAGGCAGATGACCCAAATGTAATGACTGCAACAGTGAAATGCGAAGAACATCAAGCGCATCTCAAGTCTGCAAGTTAAGCAGGGCACAAGCAGGAACCAGCAAATGATGTGTGACATGTCAGCAATGTAGAAACACTGCCATTCAGCCAGCAGCATGCTAATTAGAAACAGTAAAGCTCTGATTGTCAGTTTCAGCTTTACTGCTGCATTAATAGGACTGCAAGTAACCATATTGGGAGGATGGGACTCTGTCAAGTTTTTGGAAGTAAAATTGCGCATTACGGAGCAGCTTGGAACACTTGAAAGGTCTGCAAGACTTGAGGTTTATGGGTGAAGTCCAAGATGGCTTCACACTGAATATCAGGTTGATTACAGTTCTCCCTGTTTAAAAACTAAGAAATTGTTTAAAAAGATTGTAAAAGTTATCAATTTAGGTAAACTTCGGCTACTGGATAATAATTCAACTGCCTGGATGGCAACAAAGATTTGGATAAAAATAAGAAAAACTCAAGCAGATAAAGGGAAGAAAATGATCTGGCTGGGAAGACACTTGCAGCTCTTCAGCAAAAAAACAGTAAGTCTCAGTTCAGTACAGGATACAGTTTACAGTAATTTAAAATGAAAACATAAATCAAATGAACTCAAGGGTTTAAAATAAGGCAGGTACTGGGGAAATATATTAAGTTAAATGAAAAAACGTCGTAAAAAAGAAGCTTCAAGTAGCTATTGAGATGAATTAATACCACTGTAGAAATCAGAACATGAAATGAATGAAAGACTAGATGAAATGAGTATTCTGAAGAAGCACATTTTCAAAAATCAGTCAGAAGACAGAGCAGAGAGAGATAAAGACGTTATGAACTCACTATAATGTTCCATCAGAGTAGCCCATTTTCATTCTTCCTCAACAAATAGGTTTGGCTCTGACCCTTGGATCCAACTTGGCCACTTTTTCCAGCTCATGGAACACAAACTCTTGAGTTCCTCCCTTACCCACAATGCACTAATCCCTAACATCTTCAGATCTTGTTTGCTGCCCTTCAACCCTGTATGACAAAAGATGATGAAATAACACTTGGAGCTCAAATAAGGGAAACATTGGTTCCTTCAGCAACTTCTAATCTTTCTAGAAGTCGAAATGGTAGGGGGTTGGAGGCAGAGTCATTGAGGAAGAATGAAAATGTACAACATAGATGGAATGTTATGGTAAATCCATAACTTCTTTATCTGATTATGTAATTTTCATTCTTCCTCAACAAATGGGACAGAGTCCCCAGCTACCTAAATCCTGGGAGGAATCTAAGGAAGGATATTCTAGAGAACCACTGAAGCAAATGCTACTCTTTCCCTAGACACCAGATTCAATTTATAATGAGCAATAAACGTATTAGGATTAGCACAAGCTGCAGCTGCACAAATATCATCCAATGAAAATCTGGATAAAAATGTTGAAGAAGTTGCCGTACATCTGATGGAATGTGCTTTTGGTGGTTTTGGCAAAGACAAATCCAATTTATTGTAAACAAAGGTAATACAATCAGCTAAAGTTACTTTAGAAACTGGTTTGTCTAATTTTGAGATAAACAATTGTTCAGATTTCCTCAAATTTTTGGTTCCATGTAGATAGAACCGTAACTGTCTGTGAATGTCCGAAAGGTGCAACATATACTATTCTGTATTAGAGAAATTTGGAAAGAAAACTGAAAGGTTGATAACCTGATCAATGTTGGATTCTGATATTCATAGAGATACCCTATCTTTATGAAAAATCAAATAAGTAGGTTTGGAAGACAGGGCCTGTAGTTCTGAAACTCTTCTAGCAGAGGTAATGGCCACTAAAGATATTTTTCCAGGTCAATATTTTGGATCACAATTAGCTGATGGTTCAAAAGCAGATTGTGTCAATGATTGCAAGAATATTTAAAATCCCATGGAGGAGTGGGATCTTTTAATGGGGGGTCTACAAAGAAAAGATACCCTGAGGAAGGCTGTACATAGTTAAATGAAAATTAGAAATGACAGCTAATTGTACTTTAAATAGTAAAATAACTTGCAACTTCACTGAAAACTGCAGCTACAAATTCAAGAACTTTAAGAACTGGTGCTAAAAAAGATTAATGTCTTTTTGCTGTGCCCCAAAAACAAATAGTTTCCATTTAAGTTTTCTAGTGGAAGCTTTCTGGGAGGATAAAAGAATGTGGTGGATGAAGGATTAGAGCCTGGGCTGTCTAGCTATCAAAGGAAGTAGAGAAACCATGCAGTCAACTTTAGGCCTAGAATGTCTGGGTGTATCATGTCTGTTGGGTGAGACAGAAGGTCCAGAATTGGATCCAGAATCCAAGGTGGGTGAAGTAGATGAAGCCAAAGAAAAGGAAACCAAGTCTGATGAGGCCAATAAGAGGCAATGAAGGTAACTGTGCTCTTCAATCGAGATGCTTTTTAAAGAAATGTTGGGATTAGAGGTACTGGGGGGTAGATGTAGAGGAGACCAGGGGGCCAATCATGGAGAAGAGTGTCACTCAGTGATTCCCCTGGCAGAGGGATGAGGGCAAATAACCTGCTGCATTTATTGTTGAGGGGAGATGCAAAGAGATCATAGCAAGGTTGGCCCCAGCAATGGAAAAACTCATTCGCAACTTTCATGATGAGTGACGATTTGTGAGGTATTTGAATAGACCTGCTTAACTTGTCTGGATTTCCCCGGAATATGCATTCCTATCAGAAACAGACTGGATGAGATTGCCCACTGCCATGTTCTCATAGCGTCTCGATGCAGGGCATAAGATTTGGTTCTTCCTTGTTTGCTGATGTACCAGATCACTGACATTGTCTGTCTGAATCGTGATGGTTTTGGAGGGAAGAGAGACCTGAAAAGCCTGCAATGCTAGCAGGATAGCTCTCATCTCCTGGGACATGTATATGAGTGTTGACCTCTTTGGGGGACAATGTGCCTTGGGGTGTTCTTCCAAGAAATGCCCCCCACCCTATCTGGGAAGCATCAGTGGTAACTATGACCTTTGGCTGATGGAGAATAATGTGGCAACCTTGCCTTATCTGATCGGAGTATATCCGCCATCGGAGATAATTCTTGCAGGCCTGAGTTATCTTGATTTGGATGGATAAAGGTTGGTGAAGAATCGACCACTGAGTTGCTAGGGTCCACTGAAGAATTCTCTTGTGATACCTTGCGAGTAGAACCAGAATTACTGCAGCAGATACTGACTCTAGTGCTTGAAGGATCAGTCAAGATGAAAGTGAACTTTGAATGATCTTTTTCACCTGGAAACAAATGAAGTCTTGACAGAGGAAGAGAGATAGTCATAGAAACCATATTGAACAGGGCTCCGATAAACTCCAATGTCTGAGTTGGTTCAAGTTGAGATTTCGCGTAACCAATGGTCATTCCTAGATGAAAGCATAACTGGAGTACATAATCTCTTACTTTGATCAGATGTTGCCTAGTCGGAGCGGTTATGAGCCAGTCATCCATATACGGAAACACTAGGAATTTCTGCAGCCTCACATAAGCTGCTACTACTGCCATACACTTGGTGAACACTTTGGGGACTGTGGTGAGACCAAGGACCAGAGCTCTGAATTGGTAAAGACTGGCTCCCAGTCAGAAGAGTAAATGTCTCCTGGAGTGGCTGTTCATCTCGATATGATAGTACGCATCTTGAAGATCTATCAAGCACATCCAATCACACTTGTGCAGAAAAGGCAGAATGTACTGGACCATGGCCATCCAGAACTTGGTGTACTGGACTGATTTGCTCAGAATGCTGAGATCCAAAACTGGTCTTTAGTCCCCCGTTTTCTTTGGCACTAAAAAGAATCTTGGCTAAGGTCCGGGACTCTCTCTGGTCTGGGGGGAACTTCTTGGATAACTCTTTTCTTTGTTTATTTCTAGAACTGCTGCTTCCCTCTGATTGAGTGGATTGTGAGATATTTTGTTTATCATAATGGGAGGTAGTAGGGAAAAGGGTATTATGTAACCTCTGTAAATAATTCTCTGCACCCATGAATCTTTTGTAATCTCTAGCCAGAATATCTGGTGCAGGGATCAAGAACCTCCAACTGCCTCCAGAGGTGGATAACCAGGCATCCTTTAAGGATCACTGGTAGAATCTGTCTGGAAAAGTATCTCCAGATCCTTGGTTTTGCGGACCTCCTCTGCCACTTGGGAGATGTCTTCCATTAGAGTTTACCCTCTGCCCCTGGGGAAACTATCTCCACATGGATCTTGGAAGGGACGCTGGGACTTTCTGAACTATATTTTTTGACTACCTCATTGATTTATAGAAAAGGGCCTTTAGGACATCTAAAAACATATTTCTACAGCAGACAGGGTTTTACCTTCCTGCTCACACATGGACTGTGTGCGTCTAACTTTGGGGCTAAATAAAGAACTTCCAAGAAAGGGAGCATTGAAGAAGGAAGACTTGAAAGGCTCAGCAAAATCGTGCAGAGGCATCCAAGCAGGTCTCCTAATGGAAATGCCAACCTTGAGGCACTTCAGCTGTGAGGGTAGTCTAAGTGTCTCCCTCCTGCACTTCCTCTTCCACACTAGCTTCAGTAAGACTTCTGGAGGAACAAGAGGAAGATGCTATGGATGAAGCTCTAGAATGGTGATGCTTGGGAGACCTGTCCAGAAAAGGAGAAGAGATGGGAGGGAACCAGATCCAAGAACAGAGGAGATCTGATCCATGGTGATTTATCCAATTTTGACTTTGAATGCAAAGGGGCAGATCCAAAGATTTTGTCTTTGGATCTGAAGGGGTCAGATACAAAGGTTTCAAAACCTTGTGAAGTAGTTCTGAGCTCAGAGTCTAGAAGGATGTAGGATCTGGAAACACATTTTAGCCTCTCTTTTGTCAGTACTTTTAGGGGTTTGAGCCCCAAATGCTGTTTCGGACGTTTTAGATGGAAGGAACCCTCTCAAAATTAACTTATTTTTCTGATCAATTAAGGTCCTAGGGTTGAAAGCCTTGCATATATCACAAGCAGAATCTAAGTGTGCCAGGTTTAAACAATATACACACAGAGTGTGTATCAGACAGTGGAATTTTATGGCCACAGGCCATATATTTTTTAAAACCTGAAGGTTTTTCAGCCATAGTGTAACCTACAGGGGCAAACAGAAAGGAGAAAGTGTAATTTCTTTATTAAAAAAAGGGGGGGTAATAAGTAAAAAGGAGAAATATGGAAGAATTACCAATGATGGTAACTCAAGGATGTACTGATAAGTACTAAAGAAAGATTACCAAATATGGTATTAAAGAATTACACTGTTATTGTGCAGAAGACAAGGGAGGATACATAGAACATTTTTTAAGAAATAAATAGATAAACTAATAGAAAAAAAAAACACTCACAAACACTACTACCTGAGGGTTTGCAGTGACCACATCCATACATGGTCAGTTGTCTGTCAGGTGCCAGATTCCACCACATAATGCATGCACTAAAGTCTCTACAACTGGTACAAGTATTACTTTCTCATTGTCCATGGAGGTGTGAATGACTTGAGATGTATCTCCCTGGACTATAATAATTGAGACATGTTTGAGCTCTCAGAGTATATGTCCCAGGCAGGTATCACCCTAGCCCTAAGCAGCATCCTATCTTCACCAAGAATGATACCACAATACCAACAAAAAAATAATTGACTTCAACAACTGGCTTAGTTTCTCTCCATATCTGTCTGCCTGGTATGACGGAGTTGACAGACCACGAAGGTCTGCCAGAGATGGCCTCCACCTGTCACCCCTGGGATTCCAGATTCTGGCCAAGACTCTTGCCTCCCCCATTGTGCCCTTTTTAGGCAATGTCCCAAAGACAAATCTTCCATCATAAAAGATCTGTCGGAAAGCAAATTGAAGGTCATGCTGCTTAATGGGGTCTGTATTAGAAGACTGAATGTTTAGGGGATCAAACACCTAAACATCAGTCTTCTAATATCGAACCGCACAATGTCGAATGTCCCAGGAAAACACATCCCTCGGCCACAACACAAAAAACATTACTTTACATCTAAATTAAGTGGGGAGCTTCACCCCCCACAACCCCTGACGTGGGGGGCTGTCCCCCAGACAACCCCAACTAAATATACCAACTCCGAGATCACTCAAAAGTAGGGAAATAGCAAACTCCAGCAAATGGCCACGGCCGTTAGCTGTTTTTTGCTTTTGATATTAGATCGATGTTTAGGTGTTCACTTTATACTTGAACTAATGTAATACAATTTTAGCTTAATTGATTAATTGCTTGTTTTGAACGTTTCCAGTTAATGATAATCTTTATAATGCTAGCGTTTGCTTAGATAATTTAGATCTGATGAAGCGTACCTTGGAAGTATGCGAAAGCGCTCATCTGTTTTATATTAAACTCTTTTTATTTTTCGTGTTGGTCCACCTTCGTCTTTATATTTTATATCTTCTAATATAGACTCGCTTAACGCTAGGAGCCTTAACCTAAAAATGCACTTACTGGAGGCTCCCCTCGCACTGGAGGATGCAGACATCTGTGCAGTCACAGAAACTTGGTTCAAGGCTGCGGAGAGCACCCTGCCCTACCAGGCTATACCTCATTCTAGTAACTAGATATCAAGGTGAAAAAAGGGGAGATCGCACCCAGCAAAGTTAGTGCACAAAACTCTATTTAATGCTGCAGATACCACACATTTTCATCCATAGACTTCATCAGAAATACTTTTATTAAAACCATTCATCTTATATACCAGCCTGTTGTCACAGCCTCAGCAGTCTGTCACCATGGGCTTCAATGTTCACAGCCCTCTTTGCTGTAGCAATGTCCCACAAATAAGTTGTAACAGCATACAAAGCTCTTCCAGGTGAAGTCTTCACCTGGAAGAGCTTTGTATGCTGTTGCAACTTATTTGTTTCACCTGGAAGAACTTTGTATGCTGTTGCAACTTATTTGTAGTACTTTGCTGCAGCAGAGGGCTGTGAACATCGAAGCCCACGGTGACAGACTGCTGAGGCTGTGCCAACAGGCTGGTATATAAGATGAATGGTTTTAAAGTATTTCTGATGAAGTCTATGGTTTTATGGACGAAAACGTGTGGTATCTGCAGCTTTAAATAAAGAGTTTTGTGCACTAACTTTGCTGGGTGCGATCTCCGCTTTTTTCGCCTTGATATATGGTTACTAGTTGCTTTTGGCAGAATTAGTCCAGGTTGTTTTATAACTCATTCCACACATTCCGAACCCAAAATGAGGTCGGGAGGACAAAGGGTGGTGGAGTCTCTATCTTCATTAAAGACCAGCACACCTCCAGTCTGGTTTGCCAGCATGACGCACTAGAACTACCCCAGGTGCAACTGGCAAGATACCCATCCAAGTTATAGCCAGCTATAGACCCACCTCCATGACTCAGGACACCCACTCCTCCTACCTAGGCCTACTTGACTCCATCAAGGTACCTCCTAACACCCTGATCCTTGGTGATTTCAATTACCCCACTATAGACTGGGTGAACTATTCCTGCACTAATGACTCACCCAACGATTCCTTGACATCATCAGTTCTAACACACAGGACCAGCTCGTCTCATACCCCACAAGGGGAGACAACATTCTGGACTTGGTTAGCACCAACATGAGTGACCACTGCACCACTCCTCCCATAGTAAGTTCTTCCCTGGTGAGATCAGATCATCAGTCTGTCTCATTCCAAGTTTCTACCCTGCCCAACTCCCCCCCCCCCCCAGCTGTAACCAAGCTAAAAAAAGTCTCAAAAGCCACCACCTCCCTCAGAAGATGCAGACAACTATGCTGAACAGTACACCACTGCAGTATACAAGCACATGTAGAAGTGCATAGACTCAGCCATACCCAACAGAACTAAAACCTGCTCCTCAAGGAAACACAAACCTGTCTGCTGGACATGGTCTATCAACAGGCTTTACAACAAAACGAAGAAACTGTTATCCAAGGGTAAAAAGAAACAAATTCCAAATTGGAAAAACTCCCTCCTTAGCCTCAACAAACAAATTAGACCACTAGTGAAAACCTCCAAAGCCTCTGAAACAAAGGGAAACCACAAAGCCTTCTTCAGTTACATCATGAAGCTCCATGGCAAAAGCCCAGGTTTCTTCTGAATTAGTACTTATTGTACCAATTACACTGATCCTGTTGACTTATCACACCTGCTAGCAGACAGGTTCAGCACAAACTTCACCCCCCCCGTCCTCCCAAAAGGCACATTCGACATCCCCGACACTTGTCCCACACCTCACATCTCTGTAGATCAAGTGTTAAAGGCCCTATTTAAGGCAAAGAACACAGCTTCCATGGGACCAGATAGTATCCCAGGCTGTATTCTGCACCATCTCCAGCAAGAACTAGCTTTGCCACTGAGCACCCTATTCAACTACAGCCTGAGTACAGGCTTCATTCTAGCAGAGTGGAGAACTGCCATTGTCATCCCCTTACACAAAGCTGGGTACTGATCCTGGAAACTATCATCCCACTAGGTTGACAAGTCTGATTTGTAAAGCCATGAAATGTATTATTATGGATCTTATAAACAGGGACATGGGAAATTTCCAAGCACTTGACCCCACCCAGTTCAGATTCATCAAGGGCAGATTTTGCCTGTTGAACCTGGTTGACTTCTTTGAGACTGTCACCAAGGCCCTGGATGAGGGAAAGTCAGTACATATAGCTTATCCTGACTTGGCCAAAGTCTTTGACACAATCCCCTACTCAGTCATCATCAAAAAGCTAAAACAACTTGGTGTAAATCCTATCTCATCAGGTGGGTAGCCAACTGGCTCACCGATAGGACTCACAAGGTCAAAACACGCACCTCCACCTCCAACAGCAGACCTGTCACTAGTGGTGTTCCCCAGGGATCTGTCCTGGGATTCCTATGGTTTGGCATCTACTTCTCAGAGGTCCAGACAAAGACAAAAGGCCTGTGGTTGACCAAGTTTGCGGATGACTATAAGTTGGGTACTGTCACTGATTCCCCAAATGATGTTACCATATTGCAAGAGGGTCTCACAGTAAAAAATGACTGGTGCCAAAGTCATGGCCTTAAGTTAAACGCAAAAAAAAATGCATTATCATACCATTTGGCAAAAACGCTGCCACTGCTGATTGCCACATTAATGGCAACCCCCTAAGCACACAATCTGTGGTGAGAGACCTGGGTACACAGGTTGACAACAATCTCACATTCGACCATCATGTAGCGACAGTGGTCAGAAAAGCCTTTTACTTGGTTAATTTCATAAGTAAAGGGATTGCATCCAGAAAAAAAGGTTATTATCTCTCTGTAGTCCTCTCTCATTAGGCCAAAAATGGAGTACAACACCCCATTTGGTACTTACCTCACCAAACACCTGCACCAACTGGAAAGGCCACAGAAATATCACACAAAGAGAATCCATGGCTTCCAACACCTGTCCTATGCGGACAGGCTCAAATCACTATCACTCTACTCTGTATCCTACAGCTTGCTCAGAGGTGATCTGTCTCTCACCTACAAGGTAATCTTGGACCCTGCCCTACTTGAGATGCTCTATATCCGTAAGTCTAACTCCTCGCGTATTACCCACTCAAAAGACCTAAGTCTAATATGCAACATCAACAAAACCTGCTGGAAAGACAGGTTTGTCTCCCAGAGGCTGCCCCGTCTCTGGAATAGACTTCCCACACACGTCAAACAGAGTACCTTGCTGACCCTCTTCAAGCACAACCTTAATGAGTGGATGGGAAACCACAAATTTGTCCCAGGGGTTCCACCTGTGTCCCTCATTGACAGGGGTGACAGGTGATGACTGATGTTTCTTTTTTGGGGATAAACTCTTGGCTAGGCTTGTAACGGCCCCTGGGACATTAGCCTAGTAACCTCCTATGATCTTATAAACGACATCTGAGGATGTTAGTGGACTAGTGCATTGTAGATAAGGGAGGACCTCGAGAGTTTCAGTGTTCTAAGTGCTGGAAAAAGTGGCCAAGTTAGATCAGAGGGTCAGATCCAAAGCCATCTTTTGAGGAAGAACGAAAATGACATCATCAAATTCAGAGTTTTTTTTTTTTATTTGTTTTGTTTTTTTGCTAGACCAGAGAAACTAGAAGAAATATACTGCATTAATTTTATGAAAGTATAAATAAACAACCGGGCTGGTGTTGCAAACCAGGATTTATTAACAGAGAGGGCACATTGTGTATGCCCCAAATCTGACCATGAGAAAGCAGCAATGACCTACATTTTTAAACACTTATCATTTAAGACATAAGTACAGACATTAAAACAAAAGGAAAACAAACCACTTTAACATTTTTCTTTTATACACATTATACATTACATGCATATTTTTTTTAACAACTGTTATTCACTCCATTACATAAATTTTCACTTCCTGCCTTCCCCTTAAAGCTGACTCCTCCTCATGAACATTATTCTGAATGTACTGTTCTCACAAATTCCATTTATTTCTACATACTTTGCTACTTCACTTTTTTAAAGACACCCACCTCCAGTTTATCTCTTTTACAACTTTCAGTACTTCAATTATATTTAGTTTTCTTTTTTTGTAGCCAATAACATTACACTTAAAGTCTAACTCTATACAAACAATTCACATCCTGTGTCCCAGCTCTGAAGAATCACTTCTTAGTTGCAGCCATTTGCTCCCGTAACATTTCTGACAGAGTATTCTGTGGGAATTTTTTTAAATCTGCCAACTCATTATACTTCCAGAAAACATGATCTCAGTTGTCTCTCTTTTTCCCATCACACCTCCAGCAATTGCTATCTACCTCAGGAAAAATTCTCTTAAGTCTGCTTGGAGTATAAAATACCTATGTAGACTTCCATTTAAGACAGAAGCTAAGAAAATGCTCTGGTTCTGACACTCCTCTTCCTCCTCTTTTCTTTTGCAAGTTTCTTGGCTTCCAGGGCAGTTTATGTGTGCTAGGAACCTTTGAACATTCTTACTATAGACTGGACCGTCTTCCAATAAAACTACAAAAAATTACATTTGCGTAAGTAAACTTATCATAACAGTAGATGTTCGAATCATCACTGCTGTATTAGCCTTAACTATATGAGTTATATATCCAGCCAAAGATATAACAGCAGGCCAGCTTCCATAGCTTCAAGGCACATTCAACAAACACAATCCATTATGCAGTACAAGCTGACCTGCCTAAAAATATGCGTTTCAGCGCCAAGCCCTTCATAGGTTTCATGCCAACTGAGAGAGAGAGAGGGAGGCTGAGCCTAACAAGATATAGCTAAGTGTAAAAATGCATACATATATATCCTGGCACAATCAAAAATTAAAGGCCAATGGAGGGAGGAAGTGAGTGCAGCAGTGATCATTCAAACATTTACTGTTATAGTAAGTTTACTTACACAACTGTACTATGTTCAACATATTGATCACTGCTGCAGTAGCCTTAGCTATATGGGTAGATTATCCTAGCTTAAAACATTTCAGGGTGGAAAAGGAAAGCTCCAAGAACCCCTGAAAAATAGCCCTAGCAAAGCTGGATCGAGAGCTAGAGAAAGAATCAAGCTTGTAGTGCCTTGTAAAAGTAAGTATAGAAGACCAAGTTATTGTTTTTGGAATACTTTTAGAATCCAACCCTTTCCAAAAAGCCACAGAGGAAGCCAATATCCTGGTAAAGTGAGCCTTGACCCTGGCAGGAATAGTTTTGCTAGGGTGAGAATAACAAAGTTAATAGCCTGAGACAACCTTTTGGAAATGGTCTGTTTTGACATAAGTCATCTTTTCTTCTTACCTTCACAAGAAATGAATAACTAATACAAAGATCTGAAATATTTTGATCTGCCAAGATAGTACCAGAGTTTCCTGTGGACATCCAAAGTATGGAGTGTCTTTTCTTCCTCATTTTAGGTTCAGGAAAGGAGAGAGGCAGATGGATAGTTTCGCTTAAAGTAAACCTGGATACCCGTTAATATATAAAAGGAGGATGCGTTCTCAAATAAACCCTGTCTCTGGGGAAAATGAGATGGTGTTGACTCACCATAAGAGCTTGCAACTCTGATACTCTTCTGGCAGAGGTCAGATTAATTATTAAAACAGTTTCCAGTGTTAAGAACCTCAAGTCAGCCTGATGACCTGGTTCAAATGGAGCAAATGTTAGCTTGTCTAAGATCCAGAGGAGGAACCACCAATTTTCTTGGAGGTCTCTTACGCAACGCCACTTTCAAAAATCACTTTGAAATGAGAATGCATTGAAAGAGGGGGCTCCATAGGCAGACATGCTGGACTGCCTGACAAATTAACATTGATGGAGGAGTAAGAAAAGCCAAAGGATAGTAACTCAACACAAATATTATAAAATCAGAGAAATGCTAACCCTAATGGGTGCTGGTTAACTTCTTGGAACCAACTAGAAACACTTTTCCATTTGCTGAAGCATGATTTTCTGGTAGCAGGCTTTCTTGTCTCTAATACCTGCTGCACATCATCAGTAAACAGGAGCCTAAAGGGAATGAAGACCCAATAATCCAGGCAGGCAGTCAGTTGAAATTGACTGTGGTGAGGATGTATCAAACACCACTGTTCTTGTGTGAGTAGATCCATTTTATAAGGAAGCTCGAGCTAATTACCCCTGACAATTTCCAAAAGAAGGGAGAACCATTGTTGCCTGGGCCAGAAGGGAGTCACCACAATGACCTTGGGGGATTCCTTATGAATCTTTAGAAGTACAGTGGATATCATTGAAAGGGTGGAAAAGCATACAAAAACATTCCTGTCCAAGCAAAGTAAAAGACATCTGTCTTCCAGGTCTTCTTACATGGAGTTCTAGAGCAGAATTTTGCCAGTTGATTGTTCAGAAAGGAGGCAAAGAGGTCTACTTCAGAACTCCCTACAGATGGACTAAATCTTGAAAGATCCCCTGGTCTAGTTTCCATTTGTGAGGGTCTGCCTTTGTCCTGCTCATCTCATCTGTCACACAGTTCAGCTCTGATGGGATGTAGGATGCCCATAGATTGATATTGTACTGTAAAGCTATAACCCAATCTAACATGGTTAGTTTGTAAGTGGGGTATGACCTGGTTTCCCCCTTGCTTGTTGATGTACCAAGTGACTGTGGTATTAACTGCAACAACATGAGAAGGTCCAGGGGACTATAGGTGATTCAGACAATACAGTGTCTTGATCACAGCAAGTATTCATTTTGTATTTATGTGCTTGCTTCTATTCTTACTGTCTCAAACACCTTGCACTTTTATCCCTACTAAAACTGCTTCCCAAGCAAAATCCGAATGCTCTGTGGCAACGAACTGCTTTGTAACAGGAAGGGAGAAGGTAGGTCTGGATTCAGAGATATTTGTGGTCTCTACCAAATGATTTTGCCAGAACTCGCATTTGAAAAGCTAATGGGTGCTGGTACACAGACCAGAGAGTCTTCAGAAACCATTGCATCTTTCTCAAGTGGAGACCTGCCAGTGGTATCATGAGAATCAAAGATGCCATGAGCCCCAAAATGGTGACACCCCAGGAACACAATCCTGTGTGATGGAGTCAAACAAAATTATTGAATGTTCTCTTGAAATCCCAGCTTGTGTAAGAGATTTCTCATCAAAGTGAGAGATTCCTGACACTTTGAAAAAGACTCCGCAAAGATAAGCAAGTTGTCTAAATATGGAAAAATGTGGATACCTTGTAGCCTGCAATGGGCTATAATTGGAGCTAGACACTTTACAAACACTCGGAGTGGTTGATAGTACAAATGGTAAGGCAGAGAACTGATAATATGATCCAGACATACAAAGTCTTAAGAAATGCCTGAAATCTGGATAACTTGGAATATGATAAATATCTTTAAATCTAGCATTAGCAGGAAACTTAAATGAGGGAGTAGTATTAGTAATAACAGGTTGTAAAGTGACAGTATGAACTTGGGCACTATCACCAATTAGTTTAACTCATTAACTATAATGGAGCTCAGGAAGTTTGCACTGTAACTTCCAATGGGTGGAGCCTAAGACTTGACAGAATTAAATGATGTCCTCACATTTCAATTCTCTGGAACCACAGGGGGTTATGAAAGAAGTGTAAATGGCAAACTCTGCAGCACAAAGTATTGTTATAGCGGTTGCATTCTTTATGTTCTAGATCTTGCACTGAATTTTATAATTCACAATAAACAAAGTAAATTTTTCATTTGTAATATTTTGCTAACAACTTACAATATCTCAGTAAACTCTCAAGTTACACACATACTATCAGCAGCATTTTATTCATCTAGCTGATAGCTTTTATATGAGGCTAAGTAGTTTTGCCTGTGTTACCTGGTTGTTGAGATATTTAGAAAAATGTGAAAATTATATCTATGTAAATTAACATCATAAAAACAACAATTAATATCTGTTTAACTGCACTAGGCAGAGGTGAAATATTAACACAGTTGAGATTTCCATTGTGTAAGCTTAAGATGAAATATTTTGAAACCTTGTTGATAGCATCATTTTGGAATTATTAATGCAGACATGAACAAGCAATCTTTGACGCATAGAGGTGTCAAGTAGGAGTTAACTGCAGATGCACCTGAAGACGTCACTCGGATGTAATGAGTTAAAAGAAAGATCCAGAACTGAACTCAGCATTTTCTTTCTTTGGCACCAAAAACATCCCGGAATAAAAACCTTTCCCAGACTAGGAAGGAGGAAATGGCTGTTTTACTCCCTGAAACAACATATGTTGAAGGACACAGGGAAAATAGGGGTGATTGGTCTGGTGGATGAGGATATAATCCCTGAAAAGGAGGAATTTCCTCCCACTGCCATCTGTATCCTTGATCATGGGAGGTTACTCAGCTATCGACCCAGAGGTCATTTCAAGCCTAGCCATTTCATCCCAACGTAATATCATAGACACTCTAGTCAATACCCAGGATTGTATTTAGTAATGACTGCGCATGTCCAGGAAGGTTGTGGCCACTATCCCTGGTAAGAATTTATGGTGCTCTATTCATGCAGGTTCCTTTTGAAGTGTTATAGAGGAACTCTGCTTCACATGAATTGACAGCCTATTCCAAAGACGTGGCAGTCGCTGGGTAACAAATCTTCAGAACCGATTTGTCTAAAACTCTGCTTCAAAAGACAAAAGTGAAGCAGAGAGTCCCACTTTCTGAAAGGGAAAACCAACTACCAGGGTGGTAGGGGGGACCTAGTCCCTTAAATAGTCATTCTGACTTGTTGGACTGTCCTTTGTTTTGGGAACTTCCTCTATTCTTTTTGGTACCCCCTTGCTAATGCTTCTTAAACATCTGTTTACCAGCATTTTGCTAAGACTGTTTCTTCATAAAATTGGATGAGGGTTTAGACAAAGAAAAGGAAGGCTGAAAATCCTAAGAGATCCCCTTTATCAAGCTCGTCTCTCTCATCATACAGTTTGATAACCTCTGCAGTAGAGGGACCAAAAATTACATCTCTATGCAAAAATGAAATTACAATCTCATTTTTCAAATCATCTGGGGGTTCTGAGAATGCAGCCAGGCAAACCTCCTCAAAACAATACCAGTGGCCATAGTATTGGAAGTATCAAGTCACACACACACTTTAAATAATGAGTTGTGACCTGTAAGATGGAAGAAACTACACCATTTCAAGTAGACAGTTTCTCATATGAGCCTGACAATTCAAAATTCTGAAAATCAAAGTTGCAGAAGCACACACTTTTTTCCATACTTATCAATTATTTTCCTGTCTTTATTAGAAAGTATAAGCAGTACAATTAAATAGATTTATGTACTTACCATAAATTGGCATCTGTGCTATCCAGTGTCATTATTCATCACAGATGGGTCTTGGATCCGAGCCGGCAACTTCTCAGACAGATCCAGAGCTCAAGCTCCTCCCCTTCCAATAATCCCTTGCTATCTTCTAACTCTCAGATACAGTTTGCTAAATTAGAAGAAATGCAGAAACAGCTGCACTAAAAGACCAAGGATTTTCACACTCCATATAAGCCAAAGCAGCCTCGCCAGAACCCCCAGAAGGAAGGGGGAAGGAGGATGGGAACATGATGAATAATGACACTGGAGAGCACAGATGGCAAGTTATGGTAAGTACATAACTCTTTACCTGATGCTATCTGTGTCATTTTTCATCACAGATGGGTCAGAGTCCCCAGCTACTAAGTAGCCTGGGTGGCTCAAGGAAGAATATGCCGGAGCATTGGGGAACCAAAGTAAGTCCAATTTGTAGTGCAAAATGAAAGTATGTGGATTAGACCATGTCACAGCAGCACAAATCTCATCAAGGGAAAGTCTAACCAAGAAGGCTGATGATGTAGCAACAGACCTAGAAGACTGTGCCTTAACTGGTCTGGATAATTCTAAATGCCTACTAGCATAAATGAAAGAAGTACAACTAGCAATCTACCTAGAAATAGTCACTTTGGAAACTGCCTGGCCTTTTCTGTTTTGAGAAAAGGCCGCAAAGAGTTGGTCCGACTTTCTAAATTCCTCAGTCCTTTTGATAAAAACATAATTGTCTGAATGTCTTAACAATGCAAGATATAGTCTCCTTTACTGGAATAATTAGGGAAGAAGACATGTAATTGAATCAAATGGTTAAGATTAGCTTCCGAGGTCACTTTAGGGAGAAAGGACAGATTAGTTATAAAGTTCACACTGTCTTTATGAAAGATCATGAACAGAGGCTTAATGCACAGAGCCTGAAGTTCCAAGACCCTCTTGGCAGAAGTAATGGCCACTAAAAAGACAGTCTTCCAGGAAAGGAATTTAATATCACATGAACCAGCTGGTTCAAAAAGTTTTTGCGTCAGGGACTGCAGCACCAAGGTCAAATCCCATGGTGGGGATGGATCCTAAATAGGAGGTCTAAGAAGAAAAACTTTCAGAAAGGCTTTGCACAATTTGGAAGAAAAGGTAGGCTCATCGTTGATATGAAAATTAGAAATGGCAGCCAACTGGAGCTTAATGATAGAAAAACTCACTCCATCCTGAAAAGAAGAAGACAAAGAGCAAAATATCAGGAATAGGGGCTGAAAAAGGGTACAGATTTTGTTTGGCCCAAATGGAAAACTATTTCCATTTACTGGAATACACCTTCTTTGTAGATGATTTTGAGAAGCTAAAATAATACTTCTCACTGGGGAAGGAAGCCTGGACTGTGAATGGATTACTGGAACTGGAGGAACCATGCAGTTAGACAAAGGGTCCAGAGATTGGTAAGTGGAAGCACCCAGGGATGGGAAATAAGATCCGGAATGGGATCCAGTAAACAAGGAGGATACTTCAGATGAGAACTCAGGAAGGAGAACCATGCCTGATGAGGCCAGAAAGAGGTAAAGAAGATGACAGGGGACTTCAGACAATGAGCTTTCTCTGAAGGACTTTGGGTATTAGGGGAATAGAAGGGTAAGCATAGAGGAGACCTGAAGGCCGGTTATGAACTAGAGCATCCGTGGGTGACTTCCCTTGTGGGGAGATCAGGGCAAAGTAATTGCTGCATTTCTGTTTGACTGGAGAAGCAAAAAAATCACAGCAAGGTTGACCCAATGGTCAAACAATCGGCTTGTCAGATGCAAGGACCACTCGTGAGGACTCAAGATGGACCTGCTGAGTCTGTCTGCCAACACGTTGGAGCTCCCGGTTATACGAGTTGTAAGAAGAAAGCGTCTGGAAGACATTGCCCATTCCCACACTATCATGGCCTCTCTGCACAGAGGATAAGACTGTGTTCCCCCTTGCTTGTTGATATACCAGACAACTGCCACGTTGTCTGCCTGAATTGCTATAGTCTCCAGAAGGAGGCACTCCTGAAAGGCTTGCAATGTTAGGACTGCTCTCATCTCCCGGATGTTTATGTGCAATTTAATCTCTGTGAAGGACCACATGCCTTGAACCATCCTGCCCTGGAAATGCCCCCTCACCCCAACAGGGAGGCGTCCGTGGTCACGGAGGCCTTGGGCGGGGGAAAACAAAATAGCCTGCCTAGAAATAGAGCAGGCAAGCAAGATGAGTCTCCCACACCTGAGTCAACTTTATCGTCATGGACATGGGCGGAGACACAATACACCACTGGACTGCCAGATACCTTTGGAGAACTCACATGTGATACCTGGAGAGGCACACCAACATAGCAGCACCCGCGATCGAACCTAATATGTGGAGAATCAAATGAAGTGAAGGGCACGCTAGCTCCAGCAAAGGAGAGACCTGATCTTGAATGAGTTTGACCCTGTGGGGAGGCAGTGCTGCAGTCTCCAATACCGTGTCCAGCTGGACCCCGATGAACTCCAGATTTTGGCTCGGAACGAGACTGAACTTGGGAAAATTCATCATGATGTCCAGATTCTGGAAAAGGTTGAGGACATATCTGGTGGCAAGTGAACGTTGATGCCTCATAGGAGCCTTGAGGAGCCAATCACCCAAGTATGGAAAAACCTGGAAACCTTGCAGCCGGAGAACAGCTGCCACCACTGCCTCACATTAGGTAAACACTGGGGGGGGGGGTGAGTCCAAAGGGCAGGGCTCTGAATTGGTAATGACTGGGCCCTAACCGAAAGCTTAAGTGTCTCCTGGAGCATCTGTCGATCCTTATGTAATAGTACATGCCCTTGAGATGCACTGAGCACATCCAATCATCCTTGCACAAGAGAGGCAGAATGGACTGAACACTGACCATCAAGAACTTGGACTTCTTGATGGACAGATTTAGTTCGCTGAGGTCCAGAATTGAACGCAGGTCAACGGTTTTCTGTCACCAACCAAATCCCTCTGAAGCCAGGTAAAATCAGCCAAGTAATTAGTTGCTCTCAGGTCAAAACTAGCTGAGGCAAACACACCCTTTCCAAAATGCTTGATTGCCTGAGACTCCCTGTTCGGGGGTTGGACAGAGGAGATTTGCTCAGCTATCTCCGTCTTAGTAGCAGTGGTCACCACAAAGGCATTGATGGAGACCCCTTTGCTCCAAAATGTTCTATCCTTGGGAGGACAGAAAAATTTGTCAGCTCTTTGGGAACAGGTTTCACTGTGGCCGGCTCCTTCCAAGCCCTGCAGGCAATAAAGTCCACAAGCTAATCAGCAGGGGGGAACCCAGGAGGAACATGGGCCCATCCTGAAGGCCTTCAGGAACACAGACTCCTCCAAAGACGGGGTTGTTGAAGACCAATCGCCTCTTTGCTTGAGAAATTAGAGCCCATGAAGGAAACCTCTTCAGGTGGAAGTCTGGGGGACTCATCTCCCTCTTCAAAATCCATGTCCTCAGTGCAGGACTCTTGGGGGGGGGGTCCAATTGTCTCCTCTTACACGTTCTCTTCCGAGGGGGTTCCAGCGGGTTCAAAGAAGGACTCGGAAGACATGAGTACCCCTGTGATGCCCCTACACTGGCCCCGTAATCAAGGAGCTTCACCCCTCACCACTGGCAACAGCTAGAGAACCTACACACTGGGAGGATGACAAATAACACACAGTAAAGTGCAATTTCCCTTAAGAGCACACATAGATCACAGTCAGTCTGGGGCTGGTTTCTCCCTTTTCTTCAGACCACCAATAAGACTCCCCACTGGCACAGCTATAGGGTTAAGATCTCAGCTGAGTGGTTAAGCCAAGACCTCCAGCACCCTCTCTGTCCAACTAGTGCTTCGTGTCCCTGCCCAGGTAGCTGACACGCACACACTGAGATTTGATTGATATACAAATAAACACACACACACACCAGGGAAAGGCTGGCACAGGTTTACTAGCTATGCCCCCTTCTGCCAAGACTATAAGGTAGTTTCCACTGCCACCAACTCCTACTTATCAGCTACTATAAGGCCCTTACAAAGGGTGTCCAATCCTACTGTATAATGTTACTATTACCCAAATGGTAGTTTTGACCAAGACATGCAAGGCTATTTAGGAGTGGCCTGTACAGTGTCACCAAATACATATGCAAGTACTCTAAGAGATTAAATATGTCTTACAAATATCAGCCACAAAGACAGGTTTAATTATATTTAACAATAAAAGAACAAGACAATAGAGAGTAACTCAACACAGTGACTTCAGAGTTCAACATTACAGGAAGTATTTTAAAAACATTGCAGGGCAGTCTCAAATAAATACAGAAAACATCTAAACTAATCTTTACTATAATCTTATCTATAGCTCAGAGATATACTATGCACTGAATCTTACATACAGACAGGCAAGTACAGATGATGATGATGAGTGGATGTTCTTGCTAGGTCCTAGACAAAATACACTGTCTCTCACTGAGAGAGTTCCCAAATTAATATCAAACATTACTGCTGGAACAGCTTGGATGACACCACTGCCACCTGACATCAGTTCCCAGGCTAAACACAAACTTAACAGAATTTAACATCCCTGTGTGAGAAATACATACCTCTCAGATCTTTGCAAATCTTGAAAGTCGTAAAACAATAAAACACTTTACATTTTAAACCTAGTAATTACTTTTCTTTCAGGACAACAGAAACACTTCTAGCTCTAGACATTGTGTCTGCTACTGCACTGAAATTTGAGAGAGAACATCTTTTGTTTAGGTCCCGGCTATAAAGTAGCAACCTCAAATATTCCTAAGTTTTGCAAGTTAATCTTCTATGTTCCCAGCAGGGTATGCTGTGATCACATTCTTGAAGTTCAGTACATAACATACAGTTCTGTATAAATCATATCAATATTCACAAATAACATAGAATTATTTACAAAATTCCAGATAGCTGGGCTGGCAGCATGACATCCCCCCCCCCGAAAACTCAAGCTAGTTTTTCAAGTGACCCTTGTTTTTCAAGTGACCCTTGAGCCTATCTGGGAATATCTTACCCCATTCCCTGTCTTGACAGCCCATCTGCATTGATATTGCTAACCCCACTGTGGTGCTGCACTGTCATATCATATGCTTGCAGCCCTAGGCTCCACCTTAGTAACTTGGCATTTGGATGGCTGGCTCAATGTAGCCATGTTAAGGGACCATGGTCTAACTACATTGAATTTCCTTCCATACAAATAAGGCTGATGTTTCTGCAGTGCCCAAACTATGGCTAGGCATTCCTTTTCTACAGTTACATAGCATTTCTCCCTGGGTTGGAGCCTATGACTAAGATATACCACTGGGTGCTCTTCTGCCTCTGAGGAAACCTGGCTAAGTACAGCCCCACCCCATGGTTTGAAGCATCCACCTGCACAACAAATTCTTTGCTGTAATCTGGACTGGCTAACACATGGGGTCCTCCCAAAGCTCCTTTAAGCTTCTGGAATGTCAGCTCACAAGCTGGGCTCCACACTACTTACTTGGCTTCTTTTTCCTTATCAGGTCTGTGAGGGGAGCAGCTATGGTACTACAGTTGCGGACAAATTTTCTGTAGTAATCTGCTGCCCCTAAGAATGCCCTCACCTGCTTTTTGGTAACGGGGCAGGCCATGCCTGAATGGCTTCCACTTTGGTAGGTTCAGGCCTGTTTTTCCCACTTCCCACTCTATGTCCCAAGAAGGAGACTTCTGCCATACCCACCTGACATTTGCTGGGCTTGATGGTTAACCATGCCCTCTGTAGTCTGTCCAACACCTCCCTGACATGCTGAAGGTGCTCTTCCCAGGAATGGCTGTAGATGGCAACATCATCTAGGTAAGCATGGGCAAAATATCCTGCTCCTGCTAGGATATGATCTGCCAGCCTCTGGAAAGTCACTGGGGCATTTTTCATCCCAAAGGGCATCTTCGTGAACTCATACAAGCCAAAAGTAGTCACAAAGGCTGACCTTAGCACTGGGAGTCAAGGGCACCTGCCAGTTACCCTTGGTAAGATCAATGGTGGTAATATACTTAGCTCCACCCAGCTGCTCTAGTGCTTCATCTGTCCTAAGCATGGGGTAAGCATCTGAGTCTGTGTGACTATTTAATTTCCTGCACACTATACAGAACCTTGTGCTGCCATCTTTCTTTGGTACCAGCACCACTGGAGAGGCTCAGGGACTGCTGGACTTCTGAATTACCCCTAGTTCCAACAATTTCTATATCTCTTTCCTCTGAGTCTGTTTGACTCTCTCAGACACTCTATAAGGGGCCTGCTTAATAGGCCTTTGGGGTCCTGTATCCACATGGTACTGCACCAGGTGAGTGCATTATGGTTTCCCAGTGAACATGTCCCCAAACGCCTGCAACACCACTCAGATTTCTCGAACCTGGGTAGGGAATAACTGCTGGGACATTGCTACCCTTTCCACTGAGGTGTCAGAGTCTCACTGAGGAGATCAGTCACCAGATCCCCCTCAGACCCGCTCCTGCCATCCACTGCAAATAATCAGCACAAGGGCCTCTCTATCATAGTAAGGTTTCATCATGTTAACATGGTACAATTTGTGCCCTTGCTTCCTACCTACCTAGCAGTTCTACCATGTAGTTAACATCATTGACCTTCCTTACCACCTTGTAGGGTCCCTCCAAGCTGCCTGCAGCTTGTTGCGTCTGACAGGAATGATAACCACTACCTGCTGTCCTACAGCATAGTCTATAGCTCGAGCATTCCTGTCACACCAGACCTTTTTATGCTGTTGGGCTTCTGCCAAGTTCTCCTGGGCTAAGCCCATGAGTTCCCTGAGCCTTGTCCTGAGGTTTAGGACATATGCCACAACAGACTCCATGTGGGATTCACACTCACCCTCCCATTCATCTCTAATCAAATGTAGAGGTTCTCTCACTCTATGCCCATACAACACCTCAAAGGGTGAAAAACTTGTGGATTCCTGGGGAACCTCTTTGTAAGCTAATAACAGATGGGGGCAAATATTTGTCCCACTCCCTCTTGAACTGGTCTGTAAATGCCTGTAGCATCATCTTGAGTGTAGAGTTTAACCTCTTAACAAGACTATTAGTCTGGGGATGGTATGGGGTTGGTCTTTAGGTGCTTCACTCCACAGTACTTCCACAGACAAGCCAGCAGGTCTGACATGAAATTAGCACCTCTTTCAGTCAGTATTTCTTTTGGAAAACCTACCCTGCTGAAAATTTCTAACAAAGCATTTTCCACCTTCTCTGCCTCAATGGAGGACAGAGACACCGCCTCAGGGTATCTGGTAGCATAATCTACTACTACTACGATATACTTTTTCCCTGTGAAACTTGGGTATTCAGAGGACCGACAATATCCATAGATACCCTCTTAAATGGCTCCGCAGTCACAGGCAATGGCATCAAAAGAGCTTTCAATTTGTCTTCTGCCTTGCCTACCTTTTGGCACTGCTCAAAGGTCCTGCAGTACCCTGTTACATCTCTGGAAATCCCAAGCCAATAAAAGTTATGTATAATATGTCTCTTTGTATATGTTATGCCCATATGACCTGCAAAGGAAATGTCATGGGCTAAGGCTAGAAGTACCAGACAGTAGGCTCTGGGCACTACCAACTGCTGTATTCTCTCACCCTCTAGCCCTCCCCTCAGGGGTCCACACTCTATACAGTAACCCTTTGTCCCAGTATACAGATTCCCCTTTCCCTTGAGAATTAGGTGCCTCACTCAATACCTCCCTCATGCCTTGTAAGGTAGGGTCTGACAGCTGAGCCTGTCTCAATTCTCTCTTAGTAACCCTTCCAAGATCCCCTTCCACAGGAAGTCTATTATTCTCTGACAGCGGTGCCTCACTGTCAGCCTATGTACTACTACTCACCTCTGCCCTTGCAGGCACTCTGTCCAAGGGAACATCAGTACCCACCAGCAGCTGTGGCTCACCTTCAGTCTCACTGCTACAGGGTAGCGCCCTTCCTGAAGTAACCACCTCACCAGTCCTGCCTGCAACTGTGCGGTCTTTCTGGGTCTCCCCAGGCTACCAGACCCACATGCTTGTCTCCAAGCCTGACTACATGTAACTGCATGCACACATGGTACTGCATTATCAAAATAATTCCCTATCAGGACATCGGCAGGGATATCCTCAAACACACCTACTTGCTGGCTTCCTTTTCCACCATCCCAGTCAAGGTGAACCATAGCCAAAGGTATTTTGAGTAGGGTCTCTCCTAAAGCTTTGACTAGATTAGAGTGCCAAAGCAAATAGTGTTCCTCTGTAACCATTGCATGCTTCACAATGGTTAGGTCAGAGGCTGTCTTTCTCTTAGCAGTGGCCCCTTTTCCATCTACTAAGATAGGATATAACCTCTTGTAGTAGTTTGGTACCCTTGTTGTCTCGAGACAACTTACTGATGGCATTTTGTACTTACTGGCTCTCCCATCTTTTGTTCACCACCTTGCCTCCGTGGACATCTATATGCTACAACATGGCCCCACAGGTTGCATTTAAAACATTTAACCCTTGGTCCTGGACATGTACATGGACTAGTGGCTTCCCCTGCTACTGGCAGACTCTGTTGGGGCAGTCTGGGCTACCCACCATAGGTTCCCTTAAACTCATGCACAGCACTGGGTGTCCCTTGCCTGTGCAGTGATGCCCTGCTTGCTAGGTATATGTCTCCCTTCTTCCCCAACTCATCTGCAGTACTGCATTGTCTATCAGCTAACCAGATTCTCATGTCCTCAGGCAAAGTGCAAAGGGCTTGTTCCCACACCAAAAGGTCTGACACCCCTTGAAAAGTGACCTGACATCCACTCACCCACCTATGAAAATAAGTGCTTAGTTCAGCAACATATTCACACATACTTTCATCTGCCTTGCGTCTATGCTCATGAAACATTTTCCTACAAGCTTCAGGTATTAATTTAAAGCATTCCAACAAACACATTTTGACTGTATTATAATCTAAGCAATCAGTATCAGGCAATTTAAAAATTGCAGTTACAGCTTTACCATGGAGTAAGGGGTCAGGAACCATACCCAGAACCCTTGGTCAACATTATACTGTTTACATACCCTTTCAAGTATATGAATTAAACTATCAAAATTATCCCCCACTGTAAATTGTGGAAGAAATGTAATGACCTTTGTTGCTTCTGGGGTTCAGTTATACCCTTCCCCATTACATCCATGGCTATGGTGAAGAGTCAGCATCACCTTTTCATGTTGCCTCTGCCTCTCATTCTCCTCAGCTTCCACTCGTCGCAGTTTCTCATTTTCCTCAGCCTTCAGACATTGCAGTTTATCATTTTCTTCAGTCTCTGGACGTCTCAGTCTCTCTGCTGCTTCTATATCCAAACACTTGGCCTCCAGCTCAAGTATCTAACTCCAGATGGACTTTTAAGTCCTCAGTGGAAAAGTTGAGCTGTCCATTTTCTGAGAGTTGTACATCTCCAAGGCCAGTCTGATTGTCCTCCTGGTTACTATCCTATGATGCAGCTGTGACTAAAGCTACAGTAATTTCTGCTTTAGTCTGGTTGGCATGCACCAGTCGTTTAGCTTGGCACATCTCAGCCAACTGGCTCATTGTCAGCTTGCCATACTCCTCTGTTGACATGCTTGCCTCCTCTCCCTGACTAAGCTAGCAAACAAAATAAAACAACTGTGATATGAACTCTGAATGCTCACTGCATGGCTGACTGAGAGTACAAACACCTTCAGTGACCACTGTAGACAAGCTACAGGAATGCAATGTCCACACCACTCCAAACCAATTAATATGTGATGTGGCTATCTTACCACTGTCAACCAATTAATATGTGATGTGGATATCCCACCAATTAATATGTGACATCTCTACACTGGCCCAGTAATCAAGGAGCCTCAATCCTCACCACTGGCAACAGATTGGGGACGTACACACTGGTAAGATGACAAGTACACACACAATAAAGTACAATTTCCCTTAAGAGCAGACAGAAATCACAGTCAGTCTGTGGCTGGTTTCTCCCTCTTTCTCCAGATCCCCAATAAAACATCCCACTAGAACAGCTATAGGGTTGAGATATCAGCTGAGGGGCCAACCAGTGCTTCGTGTCCCTGCCCAAGTAGCTGACACACACACACTTTGAGATTTGATTGATATACAAACACACACCTGGGGAAGGCTGGTACAGGTGTTCTAGCCATGGACCCTTCTGCCCAGACTATAAGGTAGTTTCCACTGTCACCAACCCCTAATTATCAGCTACTATAAGGCCCTTAACAAAGGGTGTCCAATCCTACTGTGCACTGTTACTATTATCCAAATGGTAGTTTTGACCAAGACTTGAAAGACTATTTAGGAGTGGCCTGTACAGTGTCACCAAATACATATGCAAGTACTCTGAGAGCTTAAATATTTCTCACAAATATCAGCCACAAAGATAGGTTTAATTATATTTAATAATAAATAATAAAAGAACAAAATAATTCTCAATAACTCAACACAGTGACTTCAGAGTTCAAAACCACAGGAAGTATTATAAAACAACACTGCAGGACAGTTTCAAATAAATACGGGAATATCTAAACTAATCTTTGCTATATTCCTATCTATATCTAGGAGAGATACTGTGCCCTGAATCTTACTTGCAGACAGGCAAGTGCAGATGATGAGTGGATGTTCTTGCTAGGTCCAAGACAAAATACAAAATGCACAGTCTCTTTCTCTCTCTCTGCAAGAGTTCCCAAATTAATATCAAATATTACTGCTGGGTCAACTTGGATGACATCACTCTGTCAACTGACTTCAGTTCCTAGGCAAAACACAAATTTAACATTCCTTTGTGAGAAATACATCCCTCTCAGATCTTGGAAATCATAAAACAATAAAGCACTTTAAATTTTAAATCTAGTAATTAATTTTCTTTCAAGACAATAGAAGAACCTCTAGCTCTAGACATTGTATCTGCTACTAACTGAAACTGAAAGATAACATCTTTTGTTTATGGCTCAGCTATAACTTAACCTCGACTATTCTTAAGTTTTGCAAGTTAATCTTCTATGTTCCATCAGGGTATGCTGTGGTTACATTCTTGAAGCACAGTACATAACACACAGTTCTGTAGGAATTATATCAATATTCACAAATGACATAGAATTATTTACAAAATTCCAGATAGCTGGGCTGGCAGCGTGACAACGCCAAGTGGTTTACTGCCCGGCTGAAGGTGCTTGCGGGAGGGCTGACCCTGGATGGATGATAAGGCCTCAGCACCCAAACCCGAGAGAGGCTGGGGAGGACCTAGAGAAGAGGAGATGTAATGGCCAAATTGCAGAAGATCCACTCTACTGCCCAGAAGGTCAACAAGCTGGATAATGTTCCCCACCTCCCCAGTGGCCAGAAGAAGGGGGGCATACCCGACACTGTCAACCTCTTACTAGAAATCCCCTGGTCTTGATGTTCCAAAACCTGATGGATTGGAAGAGGAGAGTGGAGTCCTGCAGATGGGGCGGGTCCCCTAGCCACATGAGCAGGGGAGGGCACCAAGCTCAACTGAATTTGGGCCTAGAGGAAACTCATTATCATTCTATCCATATCCTAGGGAAGGAGACTTCGGGATGATCTGGATGAAGTTTACGAGTGGAGAGATTTGCTGTGGATCCCACCGCCCTAAGGTCCCAAGAAGGGTATTTGCTCAGAGTCAGATCTGACTTACTAGATGACCAAGAAGGGGAACATTTGATGACTGTGGTATTTGACAGAGCTGTCTGATCCAAAGCTTTGGATGGCATGTTGGATGGATCTGATAGACCAGTCAGATCCAGAGACAGTTTACTCCTACTCAGATCCAAAGGGCTCCGCTCTGCTGAGGTCTTGGATTGGAAGGTCTGATCAGAGGATCTCGGAGCAGTGGATCTCGGATCCGAAGCCAAAGAGGCCGGACTTATATCCATCTGTGATCAGAGAGCCTCGGGTTCTTAGAAAGAGAAAAAGACCCCCCGAGGGAGGAAGAGGCCTCTTCTTTGGCTCCTGCGAGCGTGTGGAAAGGGAGTCCAAGGGCAGAGAACCACCCAGACCCAAGCCCTTAAGTAAAAGCTTACTGTGGTGCTCCACGAAGACCCTGGCATTGAATGTGGCACAAATGTTGCATTCAGCCTCCAGGTGCACCGACCCCCCCCCCCAAGCAATACAGACACTCCTCGTGCGAGTCAGAACATATCTTCTGACCACATGAGGAGCACCTTTTAAACCCAGAGGGTTTTCCAGCCATGCTAACACAAGCACAAGTGCACACACACACCAGCTGTAAATACACTAACCCCATAAAGAAGAAAGGGATAGAGAAAAACTTTTTTTTAAGACTACCCTAAGGAAAAATGGTGGGAAGTGGTAGACACAGGAAGGGGAGGAAGGTAATCAACTAAATTTAAGAATTTAGTAACCAGGAGGGGAGGTAAGCTAACTAAACTACCTAAACTATAAACAGAGAGACAAGAAGAGAAAAGTAACTTGTAAAAAGATACAAAACCTGTAGAAAAGTGAGCACTTATCTGCAAACTGCTAGCCTGAGCCTTGACCATGTCTGAAGTGTTTCAGCAGCAAATGAGATTTGAGGGTTAGAAGGTAGCAAGGGATTACGGGAAGGGGAGGAGCTTGAGCACTGGATCTGTCTGAGAAATTGCCAGCTCAGATCCAAGACCCATTTGTGATGAATAATGACACATATAGCATCAGATCTAAAGCTATAAATTGTTGGTCAGGTTTGTGATAAGTATATAAAAATGTAATATTGAAGAACTTTATACAATCTATCTGCCTTTTTAGGGGCAACAGGCAGACTATCAGGAAAACTTCAGGTAGTGATGCACAAATCCTCCAATGCTGATAGCATTGGTGGAATAGGTGAAGGTTCTAGAAATTCCATTTGCAACAGCTCATAGTGTTTCCTGAGGGACTGAGACACATTGATGTTCTCCCACTGAAAACTATGAACATTCTGGAAACAGTCTCAGAGAAAAAGGAATTCCCAAAGGAAGAATTTGATAATGTGCTCTCCTCTAAATCTGAATCAGAAATCTGAGGAGAAAACCCTTCATCTGTCCATCTTCCTGACCATATTCAGAATCTTGAATCTCTCCAAGAAAAGAGGCATCAATTTTTCATTTATCAAATACCACCTTATAAGGAGGATCAACAGCCTGAATAAGACCTTGAGCCAGATCTAGTAAACTACTCCTGTCCAGAGAAATATGAGCAGGAACAGATACCGGTTTAGTTTTCTATTTTTTGCTGGCAGGAAAAAATGGGGCTAACAGTGTTGTTACTGGAAGCAGAATTAGCTTCTCCAGGGATGGGCACCGTATTCTGACTAAACAACTAAGTCTTTCTTGCACCTTCTCCCAGGACTAACAAGAGTGGCTCTGCCTTGCCCACTGAGGGGACCACAACAGCTGCAGAGGACATGGCTGACTCCTAGTCCATAATGGCTATAGGTGCTACACCAGAGGTATCCGGGGTAAAAAACTGACTAGTCTGAAGAACCAGGTTTGGCTACTGCAGTCTCTTCCACCTGCAACAGAGCCAAACTGCTAGCCAGCTGTGGTGGGAAATGTTGTTTGCTTAACCTTTTCTGTGGCTGGAAGAAGGACCGACCATGGAACTGGTGGTTTATTCCATGGCCAAACTGAGTGCCTCTTTCCTGGGGAAAATAAATAGCATAAACTGGTAAAAATGCAAGATTGTTAAAAGTCAGTGTTCCCCCATAAAACACAGCAAAATCACTTTGTTTTACTTTTTTGGAACTGACAAAGTGCATTTAACAGTTTTGCCACAGAGAAAAATGTTTCTCTACTAACTTTACTTTAAATCTGACAGGAAATAAAATGTTCTTCCATGTAAAAGTATGTGACAGTCCATTAAAACACAAACACCTAGATTAAAAACAACTTTCTTAATCAGAAAATTACAATTAAATAATAAATTTAAAATGTGAAAGGCTTCCATAAAAGGAAGCTTATATGCCCAGTTAAGGACCAGCACAAGCCAGACATCAATCCTTGAAAGCCTGCAGAAGACAGGTCTTTTTGGCATCAGGAATGTTCTGAAGGGCTTGGCGCTAAAACCTGCATTTTTTGGTTGCTCTCCTCAAACTGCCTAATGTTTTAAGCATGTGGAAGTGCCCTAAAGCTTTGGAAGATGGCCAGCTTTTATATCCTTGGCAGGATATAACCCATACAACCTAAGGCTACTCCAGCACTGATCAGTAATGATGAACACTGAGGGATACAATAGTTTATCAGCTGTGGTTTCCCATGTAAACAGTGGCACATCAGAAATCATGACCAGTTCTTTACAGCTTTTGCTTGTCCATATGAAGTCATGAAAAAACAGTCATCAGGCAGATCACGGTGGAAATACAGACAATGAACATGACAATTGCTTCTTTTATGGAAAAGGTTGATATGAAGATATAGGATATTGAGCAGGCGCTTAATTCAGGCTCAGATCAGTTAACTTCCCTAGACTTGGAAATTATACATTTTAAGCAAAGTGTGGGCCCAGAAGAAACCTGACTGGAGCTAGCCAAAACTAAGCTTGTGGATCTGGTGTACACTGGATGTAGAAATAATCAGCTTTCACAGGGGTCCCTGAGTAGGAAGAATGACCTGACTGCATCCAATATATGAAGAGAGAGTGGACTGCTTTGATTGGCTTGCTATAGAGTGGTATCTGGATTGAGTGTGTCTACTATGCCTTCATCCCCAAGCATCTTCAGTCAAGGATGTCACAGTTAATCACCACAAGTAATGCACAAACCCAAAAATAATATGGCCTTCTCATACATCCACAGAAGGCCATAACATCTTAATGGTAATGTATACTGAAATAGACAGAATCTTCTCAACTATGGAAAAGGAGTGGTTATTAGGGATATTCTTCACTAAGATATGCAGAAACTTTGAAAATGTAGACCACTCAATTTTTCTTCACAAATTCAGTTCTGTAGGCTTTGGAGGTAACACCATACTCTGGTTTAAGAATTGCATCCCTAACAGAAACCTTAGGGTCCAGGCTGGTGCTCTACAAACTGACTGACTGTTCTTTCTCTGCTGATGTCTCTCTTTGGTCCATCTTATTTTCTCTCTGTCAATGATGTATCCCTTTAGGCAAAACAGCAATTTACGTAGACATCATCCTGTATAGAAGTGGACCGCCCTTTCCAGTCTGGTCTGCCCTACAGAAAGACTTCATATTCCATGTAGGCTTGGCTTACACAAAATAAAAAAGTAGTTAAGTACTTACCACACTTAATAAGCTTCTCTGCTTTAACATTGTTTATGCCAGCTGTGTCCTACTTCTTCTTTTCCTCTATTTAGTGCTGCCTGTAGTTTTAACCTTTGACCACTAGGTGTGTCTCTACACTGGGCTCTGTAATTTCTCCTAACTCTCACCTCACTTGTATTACTTAAGTCCACCCTGCACCTTCTTTAGTGTATCTGACTCTACTCTATCTTGTCCCTCTCCTTCCTTCTGTAGTCTTTAGCCCAGCCCTATATACCTTGCCACTGTTTATCTTAAACTTGTGCTATCTCTTACCTGGAACTTCTAACAGCTCCACTATAATCTGTTGGTCACAGACTGACTCTGGGACCTCTTCCTTCATTTGCTCTAACCCGCTCTGTTCGCCCTGCGGGCTCACTCTGCTCCCCTACCCTACCCCCAAATTCCACCCACCCCCAGTACATCTGTACTCATACCTCCTTGGCCACACTCCCATTCTGTGTCAACCTATAGACTACCCTGTCTTGTTCCATACTTAACAGTTAACTCCTAATTACTTAGTACCTCCCTTTATCTAATCCTGTCTATACAACCTCACCCATTACCTTTCCTTACTACTCAAATTTTCATCCCACTACCTCAGCTTTCCTTTCACCTTAACATGCTTATCACTGCCATACCTAAACTCTTTTACTTGTTCCTCTTTCTTATAATTCTTCCCTCTCTACTTATATTGCATGTCCTCACCAGCTATGAATACCTAAACCATACTAGTTTTCAACATCCCTTAAAACAAACAACTCTCTCCCTTTCATCTCCACCAATTCATTGTAACACATCTTCATTATCCTACCTTCTACCTCAGTTTCATAGATTAACCCACACTAGGTACCTCCAACTGAGAAAACCATACTGTAATTTTTCCAAACTCTTAAAACACTCTCATACACCACAGCAACTCCTACTTCTATGGCAACATTCATCCTAATCCAGGCCTAAAAAACATCATCCCTGATTCCCAACCTTTCCACACCACCTCTGAAACCCCAATTAGTGGCCCCAACTCTCTTCTCATAGCTCACCTCAACATACGTAGCTTAAACAATAAAATTACACAGCTACATGCACTATTAGGTTTATATTCTTTTGACATCCTATGTCTAACAGAAACTTGGCTCAAGCCATTAACTAGTGATGATGATATAATACCACCTAGATATAATATCCTGAGACGAGATTGTCTAAACAAAAATAGTTGTGGGGTAGCAATATTGTATAAATCTGAATTACAAAATTGGATACTCAACCTCCCACTCCTAACAATGCTGAAATCTTAATCACTAAGCTCCAGATTAATACAAATAAATCCTTATACATTATCTGTGCCTATATCCTTCAAGGTAATACCATTAATACTCTTGAAAATTCACTTAGCTGGTTGTCCACATCCTTCCCACAAGAAACCATACTCCTTGGAGATTTTCATATCGATTAGTATTGCTGTACTTCAGCCAAACCTACTACTCATATAAACCTTTATGGCTTCTGTCAAACCATCACATCTCTTACCAGAACCCACAAACCTAGAAATAAAAAAGTACCTCAGACTGGATATTAGTTAATAGTAATCCTCTCCTATATAAAACAGGTACATTGCCTGATGATTTTAGTGACCACTCTCTTACCTTTATAACTAGACAAAAGACCACTATTCCCAACCAAACTACCTTTAGGATTACCCGGAACAAGAAAAATCTAAACCCAGACAGCTACCTAGGTGAGCTCAAAGCTTGCAACTGGTCACCCCTAAAACACCTATCTCTTGATGAAGCGGTGTCATACTTTAATTCCAAATTCCTACTAATTCTTGACCACCATGCCCCTTCTCGTACAGTCAGAACTAGGAACAAACCTGTTCCTTGGCTCTCCAAAGAGACCAGGCACAAAATGCTACAGAGAAATAAGATTTGGTTCAAATGGAGATATACAAAAGACCCTACGGACCATCAAAACTTTAGACAGCTTAGAAACACTACTAAAAAACTAATTATTCTTGACAAAAAAAAACTATTGCCATAAACTCCAACAAACTCAACCGCATAATCCACAAAAATTCTGGTCAGGCATTAACAGGCTACTTCATCCAGATCACTTCAAAACTCCTACCCCATCTAACTTCACTCAGAACACTCCCATTCAAATTGCAGATAAATTTAACAAATTTTTCTCAGAATCAGTCAAATCACTAGCAAATACCTTATCCCCACCTAGCACCACTACACCACCCTCAATAGCTAATAATCCTCCTGAATTTACTCTACAACCAGTGCCAACATCACTAGTCCATATGCTTCTTTGAAAACTTAAACCTTGTACTCCATCAGCTGACCTCCTCCCAGCCGGATATCTGCAAATGGCAGCTGGTGTACTAGCCTACCCCATTTCTATCTTAATAAACAGAACCATTACAGAATGTACCATCCCTTCTCTCTGGAAAGTCTCACATATAATTCCATTGCATAAGTGTGGTAACTCAGCTGGACTCGCTAACTTTCAACCTATTGCCATATTCTCTCCTTTAGTAAAAATCATGGAGAAATGTATCCACTGGCAGCTACTTGAGCAACCCCTACAAAACAAGCTACTGGCTGACTGCCAGCATGGCTTTAGCCCATTCCACAGCACTACAACTGCTCTCTTATCCTTCTCTGACTGTATTAATAGAAATCATAATAACAACTTGCTTTCCTCTGCTCTCTTTATATACCTCTCTAAAGCCTTTGACATGGTTAATCATCAATTAATGTTAGATACACTACAATCACTTTCTTTAGATACTCAGGCACTCAAATGGTTTAAGTCCTATTTAGGTAACAGACAACAGGCAGTCCTTTGGGACAATAAATTATCTACTCAACTCCCAGTCACTCTGGGTGTCCCACAAGGCTCCATTCTGGGACCTCTCCTCTTTTCTGTTTTCATTAATGATCTGAAAACTACCCTCCCTCAAACCACCTGCGTACAATATGCTGATGACTCAACATTAATCTGTGCCGCAGCCTTTTCAGCTGAACTCCAGTCCAGTACCCAAAGAGTACTTACCTTCATTGAAAACTGGTTCCATCAACGCTGTCTCCTCCTTAACCCAAAACAACTAAACTATTACTGTTCACTTCCACACAGAAGTCCACCCCTATTAATTTCACAATTACATCAAATAATAGCACTGTAATAGCACCCGACACAACCACCAAACTCTTAGGTGTAACAATTGATCATAATCTTAACTATGACAATCACATAAACTTAACCATCAAAGCAGTTAATAGAAAACTTGGTTTCCTCTACAGGCTTACACTCTCTGCCAGGACTACTGTTGCTCAAACCCATCTAATCTCCACCCTACTCTACACCTACCCCATTTATACCAACCTATCTAAAACTAATCTAAACAAAACGGCAACCTCCTATAACAACATTGCCAGATTTGCCACTGTCTCCCCTTTTAGAACCCACCACTGCCAAAATCTGAAACAGCTAGGATGGCTGGAATTTCAAAACCAGGTTCTTCTTCAGCAACTTACTATCACTCACAAGGTCCTGTACCATCCGACTAATACTCCTGTACTCTGTAATCTTATTAGTTCTTGTATAAATCTGAAAACTATATGCTCAGCAAATAAGTTACTAGTAGCCACCCTTAAATCCAATAACAAATCTGATGACTGCCTTTTTACTAACTTTGTTGGAAACACTTGGAACAGACTTCCAGATGATCTAACTTCCCTTACATCTACTCCACTGTTTAAGAACCAACTAAGAGTCTTCCTTGAATCCCGATGGTTATGTACATGTTCTAAACCAGACTGACACCCTCTCCCCTTGCTAAAATGCCTCTAAAACTACCTCAACACTTATATCAATTTCTTATTTCCTTCACTATTTGTTTAGGATGCTCTACAATTTTTTTCTAGTTTTAACTCAGTATTTTCTGTTCCCTGTCAAACTACTACTTAATAAAAACTAGCCTTTTCAGAGATTTTGTTACACGCCATGTCCTGTGTGCATCTATGTATATAAGGTGTTTGATAGATACTAGCTATTCATTTATTTTTGCTTTCCATGTCTAACCCACTGCTCTAAATCTGCTATACCTATTCTTCTATAGTTATATCAAATGCTCTAAATCTCTTTACACCAGCTCTAATACAATTATTTTTTTTTCTTTTTCTCGCTCTTTCTTAATATTATTTTATTTTCTCTTTTTTCCTCTCTCACCTACTAACTTAAATCTATGGTAAAGTATTTTTTTTTCTTATTTTTTTTTTTACATTAATCTATTGTTATAATGTTTTTCTTTAAGTAGATGCTTTGTATCTTTATTCACTTTATTTAATACTGTTTTGGAGCTTTTCTCCCCGGGCCTCTACTGAAAATGGACATATATCCAGTTAGACTAGCCTGGTCAACAAATGTAAAATAAATAAATAAATAACATAACGTCCCATCTCCATCATCCCATTTTCATTCTTCCTCAATGTATGGGTTTGGATCCAATACTCTGATCCGACTTGGCCATTACTCAAACTTGTGGAGACCAACAAACTCTTGAGCTCCTTCCTACCCACCGTGCACCATGCCGAACTTCCCTCAAATGCTTTTTACAGCTTGAGAGAGACAGACTATGAAAAGAATTGCCATAACTAGAGTTCAACACAAGGGGCATATGGATTCCTTGGTGTCCTTAATGATCTCAATCCTCCAAAAGTAATTTGTGAGAAATGGAGAGGGTGGAGGGTGGGCAGTTGAAGAATGAAAATGGACAACCCAGATGGAACGTTATGATAAGTACATAACTTCTTTATTTGATGTTGTCAATTTTCATTCATTCCTCAATGTATGGGACAGAGTCCCCAGCTACATAAATTCCTGGGTGGACTCTAAGGAAGGATATTCTTGAGTACAGTTGAGCCGAAGGCTGCTCTTCCCCTCGAGACCAGATCTAGTTTGTAATGAGTGATAAAGGTATGAGGTTTTGACCAAGTAGCACCCACACAAATATCATCCATGGATGCTCTAGACTAGAATACAGTGGAAGTAGCCATAGATCTAGGGGAATGTGGCTTTACTGATTTTGGCAAAGGAAGATTCAATTTAGTGTAGACAAAAGAGATCCGATCTGTCAACCATCTGGCTAATGTTACCTTTGTGAATCATTCACCCATCTTGTGATCTGCACAGGAAATGGAGCTGGTCTAACTTTCTAAATTGTTTTGTTCTGTGCAGGTAAAAACATAATTGTCTATGAACATCCAGTAAGTGCAGCATATGTTCTCCTTTATTAGTAAAGTTTGGGAAAAACATGGGCAGGTTAATGTTTTGGTTAATGTTGGATCCTGACACCACCTTAGGTAGGAAGGAAACACTGGTACGCAAGGTTATCCTGTCATTGTGGAGACTCAAATATGGGGGCTTAGAAGATACTGCTTCAAGTCCTGAAACTCTTCTAACAGATGTAATTGCAACTAGAAAAATGGTCTTCCAGTCAAAAATTTTAAATCACAGTTAGCTAGAGGTTCAAAGGGAGACTGTCAAGGTTTGCAGCACTAAATTTAAATCCCATTATGGTGCAGGATCTTTGTAAGGAGGTCTAAGTAACAGTACCTTTAAAAAATGTTTTGTATATTTTGGAGTAAGCCAGGGAAAAATTCTGAAATCCAACCTGGAAATTCGAAATGGCTGTGAGTTGGACTTCGATAGTTAATGAACTACCACTCTCATCAAATAAACTTGCTAAAAATTTAAGAAAATAATGCACTGGGACTGAGAAAAGTTCTAACTGATTCTGCTCTGCCCAACAATGAATCTTTTCCATTTACTTCTGTAGAGTTTCCTCGCAGAGGGTTTATGAGACGATAACAGAATGGAACGGAGAAGCAAAGACAGCAAAGGTTGTCTGGCTATTAATGAAATTGGCGAAACCACGCAGGCAGTTTGAGGTTTGAGATGTCTGGGTGTATCATGCCTGTCAGGTGAGACAGAAGGTCTGATGTCAGATCTAGAATCCAAGGTGGGTACAGAAGATGAGGCCGAAGGAAGGGGAATCAAATTTGTCAAGGCCAGTAAGGTGCAATGAGGATGATCTTGGTCTTCAACATGGCTGCTTTCTGGAGAAATTTGGGAATTAAAGGAGTCAGGGGAGAAGCGTACAGAAGACGAAGGGGGCCAATCATGGAGTAGAGCATCCCTCGGTGACTCCCCCAGAGGGGGGATTAGGGCAAAGAAGCTGGTGAACTTGCTGTATAGGGGAGATGCTAAGAGATCACAGCAAGGCTGGCCCCACTGAAGGAAAATCATGTCTGTCAGTTTGTTGCTGATAGACCACTTGTGAGATAAGTAAGATGGACCTGCTCAGTTTGTCTGCTATCACAGTGGACTTCCTCGGAATATGCGTTGCAATTAGAAAGCCATTTGAATAAATCGCCCATTGCCACACCCTCAGGGCTTCTTGACACAGAGGGAAAGATCTGTTTCCTCCTTCTTTATGTACCAAATTACTGACATGTCCATTTGGATCGCAATCATTCTGAAAGGGAGAGAGTTTTGGAATGCTTGCAATGCCAAAAAGCACTGCTCTCATTTCCAGAACATTGATATGCAAAGTTGGCATCCTCAGGGGACCAAGTACATTGGAATGTCTTCCCCAGAAAATGCCCCCCCCCCACACACACAAACACAATATGGGAAGCATCTGTGGTCACTGCGGCCTTGAGTGGAGGAAGAATGAAAGGACAGCCTAACAACAATTGTGACTGCATCCACCAAGAAAGATAACTTTTGCATACCTGAGTTATTCATATCTTTGTCAACAGGAGTTGAAAGAGAACTGACCATTGTGTCTGTAGCATCCATTGCAGAATTCTCATGTGATATCTTGCTAAAGGAACTAAGACTGTTGCCACTGACATTGATCCTAGGGCTTGTAGAATCAACTGGGCTGAAATTTTGGTACTGCAAATTATTTTCTTGACCTGATTTCTTATTCACAGGATCACAGGAGGTTACTAATCTAATTGCCCAATGGCCCTTACAAGCCCAGCCAAATAAAACCCGTTCCCAAGAACATCAAGGTATTAAGTGGAACTAAGTCAACAACTAGGTGAGGTGAAACTCTCAGGATGAATTTTGCGGTTTCCCTACCAATCATCCAAATTATGCTTAAACAGGATCAGCGAGGGCTCTGTTTCATCTGAACTGGACGGTTGTTCCAGAGGACAGGTAACTTCTGTGACACAAATCAGTCTCTTCTGCAAGTCCTGTTGATGTCACATACTAGACGGAGTTCCCTACAGCGAGTGCATCTTATACCATTTGATTTACAAATGTGCAGCATTTCCAGTCGAGCAGGATCTGAGAGTCCTTTATATGCAAGGCACAGGTCACCTCTGAGTAGTCTGTAAGACACAGAGTATAGTGACAAAAATTTCAGTCTTTCAATTTATGACATATGCTGAAGACCCTGAATTTTCTTTTTAAGAAACCTTTGAGATCTTTCCAGTTGTTGCAGGTGCTTGGTAAGGTACATGCCAAAGGTAGCACTGTACTCTACTATTGGCCTGATGAGTGAGTACAGGGGAGTTATAACCTCTTTTGTTCTGGATGCAATGCCCACACTTATGAGGTGGGCGACAAAGAAAGCCTTTCTTACCACTATGGAGACATGGTGGTCAAAGGAAAGGTTGTTGTCAACCTGTGTGCCCAAATCCCTCACCACTGATTGCATGCTGAAGGTGTTGTTATTAATGTGGTAATCTGTAGGGATGTCGCCCTTGCCAAAGGGGATGATCATGTATTTTTTTTTTCATTGAGGTGTAGCCCATGACTTTAGCCTCAGTCGTATGTCTGTGTAATTCACTCTTGTAGGAAGCTGACACTGGGGATTCTCTGACTGCACTTAGTTTGCAATCAGTAAAGTTTGTCAGCCATAGGCCTTTTGTTTTAGCCTATACATCCGAGAAATAGATTCCAAACAATAGGGGGTCCCAGCACTGATTCTCGTGGACCACCACTGGTTATGGGTCTGCTGATGGAGGTAGAGCCACCTATTCTGACTGTGTGCATTCTATTGGTGAGCCAGTCTGTACCACACCTGACAGTAAATGGGTTGATCTCCAGCTGGCTGAGTTTATTAAAAATGCCTAAGTGGGGAATAGTATTAAATGCCTTGACCAGGTCCAGGTAGGCTATATGCACAGATATGCCTTTGTCCAGAGCTTTGGTGATTGTCTCAAAGAATCCACCAAGTTCAAGAGGCAGGATCTCCCTTTAACAAAACCAAACTGGGTTGGGTTGAGCGTTTGGAGGTCTCCTATATCTTTGTTGATAAGGTCCATGATTATTCTTTCCATAGCCTTGCAGATTAGGCTGGTCAGGCTTATGGGTCTGCAGTTCCCAGGGTCTGTGGAGGTACCTCCTTTATGTAATGGGATGACTGTTGATGTTTTCCACTCAGCAGGTAGAAAAATCAGGGCTTAAACTCTAGTTAAAAAGAGTAACCAGCGTTGTAGATACTTCCTGTTTTAATCCATTTAGAACACAGCCTGGGATAATATCAGGTCCCACACAGTGGCTGTGTTGTTGGCTTTGGAGAGAACATTTATGACCTGCTCCTTGGAGATACTAGGTGGAGGGCAGGTGGTAGGAATGCTGTGGGGGATATGCGGCAGGACAGGGGGGAGAAGTTTTCACTGAACATGTCAGCTAGCAGGTTGGCTGCTTCTGCGGGTTTAGTATATGAGGTGCCGTTAACAACCAGTTCAGTGCAGATCTGAGTTTTTCCTTTAAGTTTTCTGATGTAGCTAAAGAAGGTATTATGGTTATCCTTAGCGAAGGAGGCTAAGTTGGATTCATAGTTAGCCTTAGATGCCTTATGAGGTGACGTATTGCTTGTTTAAGCCAAGGAGAGAATCCTTCCAGTTCAGAGACTGTTCCTTCCTGCTCTTGGACAGCAATTTCTCTCTCTTACTGCATAACCTGTTAATGGCGAATGTCCACCAGGCAGGCTTCTTTCTTGAGGATCCTGTTTTGATCCTATCAGTTACGCCTAAGTCTATACATTTATATAGATGCTCATATGAGGAATTGGTTTAAAACCCAGTATAGGTGTCCATGCCATCAATGAGGGCAGGGCTAGAAAGCTATTAATACTGTCACGTATTAAGATGTAATTGGCTTTGGAGAAGTTTTTTAGTGTAGTTGCTGCTAATGGGGGGGGGGGGTCAGATGTTTTTGTTACTTCTAATGAGACTGATTTATGATCCGACCTCACTAGAGAGGGCCACAGACATGGGGTGGTGCAACAATCACCCACGTTAGTGAGCACTAGATCCAGCATATTTGGGCCCCCTGTAGGGGTGTCAACCAACTGGTCTAGGGCATTGGCGTTGATAAAGTCCAAGAACCTTTGGGCAAGTGTGTTAGTACACATATAATTTACCCAATCTATGGATGAGTAGTTGAAATCACCTAAAACCAGGGTGTTTGGTTGTATCTTGAGTGGATTCAAGTAGATCCAAGTATGCAGTGTGGGTATCCTGGTTCATGGAGGGGGTCCTATAACTGGCAATAACTTGGAGAGAAGTCTTACCTACAGTAAATTGGACCTGGATTAGTTTAAGGAAATTGTTTTGTTTAACCAGGCTAGAGGTATATTCATCTTTGATGAATATTAATAGTCCACCTCCTTTGGTTCTCGCACTTTCAGTCTGTGGTCTGAATGTATGGAAGGCATTATAACCTAGTATTGCCAGGGTGCTTTCTGTGGTCTTAAACCAAGTCTCTGTGACTGCACAAATGTCATCACCTTCTTAGGTGAGGGCTGCCTATAGTCTCAAAAGGGGAAGAGATGCTACCATATATACTGTGTTGAACATTGCTCCTGTAAATTCTAATGTTTGGGTCAGCTGTAATTGTGACTTATGATTGATGGTTATTCCAAGAGTTGAACAAGTCTGCAACACTTGGTCTTGAGCTTGTATTCATTGATGCCTGGTTGCAGCAGTAATGAGCCAGTCATCCAAATATGGAAAGAAGTTGAATCCCTGCAGCCTCAAGTGAGTTGCCACTGCTGCCATACACTTGGTGAATATCCTGGGGGCTGTGGGGAGGCCAAGGGCAATGCCCTGAACTGGTAATGACAGTCTCCCAGCTGGAAGGATAAATACCTTCTGGATCATCCGTTCATTTTTATGTGATAGTATGCATCTTGAAGGTCTGTTAAGCACATCCAGTCATCCTTATTCAGAAAGGGCAAAATGGACTTAACAGTGACCATCCGGAATTTGGTGTGCCAAACTGATTTGTTCAACACACTGATATCTAAAATTGGTCTCCAGTCCCCTGTTACCTTGAATAAGTTTCAGATTCTATTTGGTCTGGAGGGACCTCTTGGATTACTCTTTTTCTAGCAGCTTTTGACTTTCCAGTGTGGCTGCTTCCCTCTGACTGGGTGGATCATCAGGCATTTTCTTGAGTAACGGGAGTGGAAGGGGAAAAGGGAATAATATAACCTCTGGAAATGATTCTCTGCACCCAAATGTCTTTTATGTTTAGCCAGGCTTCTTGGTGCAGAGATAAGCGACCCCCGACTGCCTCTACAGGAAGGCAATTAGGTCTCCTTTCAGGAGTGCTGATAGAGTCTATCAGAGAATGTACTTCTACACCCTTGATTTTGTGGGCCTCCTCTGCCATGGTGGAATCTTCTATTATCATTGCCCCCTCTGTCTCTGGGGGAAACTACCTCCACGTGTGTCCTGGAAAGGACCCTGAGACTTCCTGAACTACATCTTTCGACCTCCCCATTGATTCCTGGAAAAAGTCCATTGCGGGGTCAAAAAACATACGTCTATGGAAGAAAGGGCCTTTTCATCCTTCTCACACCTGGTGTGTGTGTCTTTCACTGTGAGCCCAAAAAAAGAAGAACCGTCAAAGGCAGCACTGGCGAAAGATGACAAAGGGCTCTGCAGAATCACACAGGTGCATCCAGGCATGTCTCCTTATAGAAATGTCTGAACCAGCAGCCCTTGAAGTGCCTTCTGCAGTATAGGAAATGAGCCTCATGGAGGAATTTGTAATGGACTGAAGGGTAGCCAACTGTGAGGCCACAGAAGTTTGAGCCTCTGCAGTAGTGGTCCCTGAAAGGGAGTTTGAAAATTCCTTTGCAATCTCATGAAATGTGTCAAATAGTTCAGCAATCAGATAGCAAAAGTCATTGAAGCATACACTCGCTTTCAAAAACCTGTCCAGAGTACTAGATTCTCTATTATGAGGCTGGACAGTGGAACTCTGTTCCACGAGTTCCTTCTTTGTATATGCCACCATGACCATGGCATCAACTGGTACTTCCTTACTCCAATGTTTTCCTCCTACCAGTAGAGTCAGAATCCTGTCTGATCTCTTGGGGATTGACTCAGTCATACCAGGTTGCTTCCATACCTGCTTAGAAACCAAATCAATAAGTTCATCGGTGGGTGGAGTCAGCCAGGAGGTAGACAGGCCAGTCCTGAAAGCTTCCAGAAATACTGACTCTTCAGGAGTTAGGCTGTGGACAGGACCAACCACCCTTCTGTTTTAGGATCTCAAGGATGTTTCCAAATGAGATGTCATCGGTTGGTGATTTTGGAAACCATTCCCCCTCGTCAAAGTCAATATCCTTGGTGACAGACTCCTGGGGAGAGTCTAAGTGCTTCCTCTTGCATGTCCTCTTCCTGCGGACTTCTTCGGTGGGATCATTTGGAGAAGGATCACCAAAGATGACAATACCTGGCTGGGTGGTCTGGAAGCTCTGGACTGGCTGTCCCAGTGGAGTAGAATGCTGAGGATCATGGTGCAAAGTCAGCTGCAACATCAAGGGTGGATCCAGGGGGGAAGGACCTACCTGACCTGCCAGAAGAGAGAAAATCCTCTTCACAACCTCGAAAGCGGAGTGCTCCAGACAGAAGGAAGACAATGGAGCCAGGAAAATGAGTTTCTGGTCTGCCAGTTCCCTCTGTTCTGAGTGTCAGCCACCCAAGGCAGAAACCGGAACAAAAGTTATCCAACACCAAAACTGAGTGGAAGAGACGGCTCCGAAAACCTAGGAGTGTATCCCATCCCTTCGGATCTGACCTGGAAGCTTCGGCTCAGAAAATCATCCGGATCCGAAGGTGTTGAAGCTAGTGCGCTCAAGAGTAAATGTCAAATCCAAAGAGAAAACCCTCTTCAGATCTGACACAAAGGGCCTGGAATACTCAGATCCAAGGACTCTAACCCCACAGATTGAGTCAGAGGAGTAGCATCTACTGATGGAGTAGTTGACAGATGATATTTCTGACCTGAGGGGGTAGGAACCTTGAAGACTCCCTTCTGAAACTGCTCCATGAACAATCTCCTCACAATCCTTTTCACATCAGCCTCTGTAAGACTTCTGGAGAAACAAGAGGACACTACTGAAGGGGGCTTAGAGTGTCATTAAAGAAAAAGGAAAGGCACCCTGCATGGTAGGGGATCCACTGAATGTAAATACACAGTTCAAGGCAAAGGCTTCAGATCCAGGGACTTCAGATCCATATTTTTGGATCAGAGGAAGTACTTGGCAGATACCTCATTGGATTTGGGGATGGTCGGATCACAGGAGATTTCTGATCCAGTTTTGTTGAAGACACGGAATCTGAAGACCTGGACCTTTTTGAAGGGTCCTTGTGGATTTAGCTTTTGGAGACTGAAGTCCAGTGATGGCCTGAGAAAAAGCAGTTAGCAATAACCCTTTCAATATTAATTTATTTCTCCTTTCTCTTAAGGCTTTTGGGTTGAACTCCCTGCAAATGTCACATTCCTGGTCTAAGTGCTCAGCCCCTAAACAGTACATGCAAAAAGAGCTGGCATCAGTAAACGGCATCTTGTGCCCACATTTTGGACACTTTTTAAAACCTTTTTCAGACACAGCCACAAGTGAAACACTAAACAATTAGATATGTACAAAAGAATCAAGATATCTACTAAGTAACTAACTAAATACTGCTAATAGAGAAAGGACAGAGAAAAAGGCTAGCAATTTTTTTAAATTAGAAAGAGGAAAAGAAAGATGTAACAGCCTTAATGGCAAGGAATATAGAGGGGTAGGAAAGGTCTACAAACAATGGTACTGAGAGTACACTCGCAGGTGTACAAGGGAAAATACAAACAATAGCAAAAAACTTGACAAAGTACCAAATTATTAATCGGAAATAAATTTACTAACAGATGGCGGTTAAGCATAATTTTTTTTAAGGAAGCAGCACTTATCTTAATGAGAATGCTCAAGAGCAGTAGTCAACCACGTCTGGGTCACGAAAGCAGCAAACGAGATTTAAAAGAAGTTAGGCATGGTGTATTGTGGTTAGGAAAGGAGCTCAAGAGTATGTTGGTCTGCACGAGCTGGAGTAACGGCCAAGTCAGATATGAACCCATATGCTGAGGAATGAAAGAAAATTGACAACATCAGATCTTACTCAATGTCAATAAAACTGCCACAATTATCTTCAGTTCCCAATAGAAACAAAGCAGTTTCCCCCTATTAATCACTATCTTGGCTAACCAACCAATAAACATGGCCGAACAGTGCAAGCACCTTGGCCTAGTATCTATAAAAACACACTCTTGCACAAACCACACTGACATAATGACTGCTAAAGTAACTACTCAATCAAAATGCTCCTACTCCATTTCAAATCACTCAACCAAAAAACCCAGAAAAGCTCTGGCAAAGAACATAATCCTCACAAAGTCCAAAATATGCCCTACCAGTTACTGCACTCTATATATCCACACTTCTAAAACACAAACAGAAATTAATGCCATACACAGATTAACCGGTCTTTAATCCAAACTGAAAGAGCACTGTCTTACTCTGCAAAAGGCAAACTGGCTTCCAGTCACAGCCTGCTCCACACACTTTCTATCCACCTATACTTTTAAAATAATAAACGGTTCTTTTTTAAAGTTCAGATATTACTCTCTCAGAAGCCAGAATACCACCAACTTAACTCTAGTTCATCCTCCTTTTTGCCTTGCCACAGGTGAAAGGCCTTTAGTAAAACTGTCTCTGCTAGGTGGAATCATCTGCTAGCACAACTCAAGTACCCCATGGTTCATGAAAGAACTAACAGCATACCTAATATACATTTACAAGCGTACCTGCCATATAGAAAAAGGATGATCTACACTTCACACCTACATCCCCATCCTGTAACAAAGAATTCTTAGGAGATGAGATTTGTCAAATAACATTGGGACTTCCTTCAATTGCAAAGTTAATACTAACTCCCGCCCATTTAGTACAAAGGGTGTCACATCAACAGTGACTGCAACCTAGAGCCAATGCTCACATCGGAGAGTGCTTTATAAATACGTAAATTTAACTTACAATTCATTTTCCTATAGTAGCAGTACTACGCTCATGCCTTCTGCTCAAAATAATTAATGACCATGCCAGCTCCACGAATTGTGAACTCTTACTCTTATGTACCTGCTTTATTCTTAGCTTTCTACTTTCTGCTCAGTTTATTTATTGACATTTGATAACTGGCTAGGTGAACTGATTACCAGACCCTTTTCAACAGCAACCCAAACCCTTAAGGGCAAACGTTTTCTATATCAAATAAACACAGTAAAATGCACCTTTACAACATTCTGTGTAAATAAATGGTAACAATACAGACGGAGAAAGACAACTACAGAGTGACAAACAATATTTGAATGTACAGAATTTGACGGTGACATCTTCATTCAAACAAGTGTTTGCAGTTTGTAATGTTAAATGCTTTGTGATTTACAGTTACCAGTACAAAAATAATGAAGAATGGCACACTTGTTAAAAATATTACAATATTTACAATACAGCTTTTGAAGTCGAAGCAGCAGTAACAATCAAATGCATATAGAAGAAAGCAAAAAGTGACTGCAGGGTGAATATTGTACACAACGTCGGTTTTGAGGTGATGTGCTTGAAGTTACTTCATTTGTGCTCAACCCTTTTCTTTGTAGCAGGCACAGGCACATTTATTATGATGGGACTCCTTCAGCTTGCTTTTGAACATGCATAAAAAGTATCTTTCTGCCTGATTTTTTGTTGGGAGTTTGTTCCAGATGGTAGGAGAAAGCTTTGCAACAAATGCCCTTTCACTTACAGCCATCTTAAATCTGGGTCTAAGTAAGGAAATTATATCCTCATTTATATCCCACAGTGCCTGGTTGTGGTGCCTTATTTGCAGCTTGGATTTCAATGAACAATTACCCAACCTGATGAGTTTAATGATCTCAGTTCATACTTCTTTTTCATTTCTTGTCTCCAATTTCTCTTATGTAGAAACCTTTCTGTACATTTATTAATGCAATTTCATGAAGCCTTGTTACTTTAAATAGTTTTAGATAGCAGGATAACAGAAGACTTTGACCTATGCAAAAGGTTATATCACCACTTTTTGTATGCTTATGTAATCTTTGAAATATTATATTTGAATCTTTTGATCGTATTTTTGTGCTTTCTGCACCTGGGTCATGGCTGAAAAGGGTCTAAGGACTACCCCCTCCAGTTAACAAAGAATGAATGAATAAATAAATAAAGCTCATGACACAGGAAAATTATGCAGCTTCACACCGTCCATACAGTGAGTGGCATTATCCAAGATAGAGGTAATATTTTAACACTATCTACAGACATGTGGTACCTTCTTCAGTTTATCAAGAAAGACTTATTGTGAAATCCTGACAGTGGTTCACAAGGCAAAACCATCAACTTTTTCAGCAAAAGGCATTCAGGTCAACTATTTAGCTATGTTTTATATGAAAAAACTGTGTGACATAAAATACCAGAGATAAACACTGCAAAAAAACAACTGTTTTTAAAGCACAATTTAAAAAGTAAACATTTATTTTAGAGGAGGGAGCCTCCTGCACCTCTACTTATTAATTCCAAGGTCAATGGGGGAAAAAAAAAACATTTCTCCTTGTGCTGCAAACGTCCATACAAATGCCCAACTTTGCAATAAATCGTCAAGGGAGAGAAGCCCTGCACAAATAACAAGCACATCATCTATGAAATCAACCAATACACCAAAAAAACATACAAAATAAACTTGCAAAGAAAGCAGAAAGTACAGTTGTGTAAAATCTCAATGTAACAGTAGATGTCCTTCTCTTCACTGCTGCAGTATTCTTCACAATAGGGCTCACTTGCCAGGGATAGCACAACATTAAGCCAGTATACCATAGACTTTAGACATTGCATGCACTGTACACCACACATATGCTCCCCATACAGGACACAGGGCATAAAGGTGACGTATGGGTGAAGTTAACCAGAAATGAATTGCCCCAGAAGAGAGAAGTCTCCATAAGGCAAAAAGACCACACACATTTAGAAGGAGAAAATACAGATGGAAAAAGGAGACTCTCATCCAGGAGAGGAGCCAAAGAAAATCCAAAGGAAAATGCAAGGTTGGAGCAAATAATGCAACAGTGAAGAGGAGGACATATGCTGTTATGGTAAAATTTTACACAACTGTACTATATCCTTCTATATCACTGTTGTATTATTCTTCACAGTAGTGAGAATATAAAAGCTCAAAAAAAGGAATGGGAGGTGGAAGGCTGGGAAGAGCCCTCAACAAACCCACATAGAATGGCTCAAACAAAACTTGCTTTAGCCCTAGAAACCCTATTCGAGTTATAATGTTTTGTAAATGTATGTGGTGAAGACCAAGTAGCAGCTTCAACAATGAAATCGGTGTCCAACCCCTTGAAGAAAGCACCAGAAGATATAACAGCCCTAGTGCAGTGAGCCCTAATGGAAGTAGACAGGTATTTGCCATGAGAGGAAGAATAAAAAGAAATGGCCTTAGAAATCCAGGAGGAGATGGTCTGCTTAGAAACAGTCAAACCCAGTGTCCTGGGATGAAAGGAAACAAAAAGGTTGGTCAGAAACATGAATGGCTTTTGTTTTATCCAAAGAATACCTGAGCTGTCTGTGTAAATCCAAAGTTATGCAAGACCTTCTCACTACAGAAGACTGAGAAGGAAAAAAGGGAGGGAGTTGAACTGCCTGATTTGAGGGCAGCTCAATGATCACCTTAGGCATGAAAGAAGGATTAGTATGAAGGAACATTTATCCTTGTGAAAAACTAAAAAAAGAGGGATGGCCATAAGAGCCTGAAACTCAGAAACCCTCCTAGCAAAGGTAAGAGCAAGTAACAAGACAGTTTTCCATAACAATGTTGCAGACGAGCTAAACATTCAGAGTCAAAAGACGCCTGGGTCAATTTTTCTAAAAACAAATTAAGATCCCATGGAGGAGGAACATGCTTCCTTGGGGGCCTAAGATGCAAGATGCCATTAAGAAAATGTTTGACCTCAAAGCAAGAAGCCAAATGAGGATTTAAGGGCAGATAGGCAGAAATAGCTGACAAATGGGCTTCTACAAAAGAATATGCCAAGCCAGACTGCAGCAACTCACACAAATAAAGAGACCCCCCCACTGAAAAAGGATCCTAGTTATGAGCATGGCACCAAACAGAAAATCTCTTCCATTTGGACATATAAGACTTTCTAGTTGCAAGTTTTCTTAACTCCTGTAAAACCTTAAGCACAGCCTCAGAAAAGAGGTGCCTTAAAGGAATCAAAACCCTATCACCCAGTGTCAGTTGAAGACTGGACAGGTGAGGATGGATGACTGACCCCTTCTTCTGTGTGAGGAGGTCCAACCGGTGAGGTAACTTGTGATGATTGCCCCTGGCCAGATGCATTAAGAGGGGTAACCAGTGCTGTCTTGGCCAAAAGGGAGTCACTAAAGATTTTTGGGGAGTCCAGCTGAATCTTCTGCATGATTCTTAGAAGTAAGGGAAGAATTCATAAAGAAACATCCCCTTCCAAGAAAAAGAAAGGGCATCCGGCTTCCATGCCAGATGGCATGGCACTCAAACAGAAAAGAGGAAGTTGCCTGGTCAAAGGGGAGGCAAAAAGATTTACCCAAGGAATAACCCATCAATGGACTATGTTCAAAAACACACGTCTGTGAAGCATCCATTTATGAGCCTGCATTTTGAACCTTCTCAAGGTGTCTGCCACTAAATTTTGCTCCGAGGGAATACACACTGCCTGAAGAGTTAGCTGATAACTGACAGCCAGACCGCAGACCTGAAGAGCCAACCTGCAGAGAAAGTAAGATTTCCTGGCCCCCTGCTTGATGACATACCACACCCACTGTGGTGTTTTCCAAGTAAACCTTCAGAGGGCCTGGAGAGAGTATGGGGTGAAATACTTGAAGGGTCAGAATTAGAACTGTCATCTCTTTGATGTTGATATGGTCTGACCTGACCTCTGACTGGGGGGAGGGCAAAGACCCTGGACTTTCAGATAACAACTGGAAGCCCTCCACCCCATCTGAAGCATCTGTAAATGGTTATTGAAAAAGAACCAGAAGCTGAAAGGGCAGGCCTGGGATGTGGGAAACTTGCTGAATACATCACTTGAATTCCCACTTTATACAAGGAAGGACAAGCACACTAAAATCTAGAGGCTGGCAATGCTGAAGCCAAATTGACTTGAGGTACTGTTGAATCTTCCGCATGTGCACTCTGGCAAGATGAAGCATTGGAATAGAAAAGGCCATGAACCCCAGGGCTCGAAGAAACTCTCTGGCTGGAATAGCAGACAGAGAAAGAACAGAATGAAAGAAAGCTATCAAGGACAGAACATTTGGAGGTGGAAGAGAGGCCAATATTGGTACTGTCTGAATCCAGCAATCCAGACACATAGTCCTGACAGGGAGTCAGGACAGACTTTTGAAAGTTGATAGTGAACCCCAGACTTCGGAGGAGAGATATGGTGAACTCCAAATCATGTAACAGATGACTGGGAGAAGGTGCCTGAAGAAACAGGTCTAGATAAGGAAAAATCTGAATGCCTTGGAGCCTGCAAAAGGCTATCACAGAATCTAGGCATTTTGTGAATACCCTTGGGGCAGTAGTGGCCAAAGGCCAAAGCAGAGAACTGAAAATGAGAAGAAGAAACAGAGAAATGTAAAAACTTCCTGAAAAAATGGTGAACAGGAATATGAAGGCTAAGTATCCTTCAAATCCAGGGACACTAGAAAAGCCCAGGGTAGAATGAGAGGAAACAGGGTTTGAAGAGTAAGCATCTGGAAGGTAGGAACCTTGAGAAAGGTGTTGGGCAAGGAGAGATCCAGAATAGGTCTCAAAGTGCCCTCCTTTCAAGGGACCAGGAACAACCTGAAGTTAAAACCCTTTCCTACTTGAAATGGAGGGACAGGTTGAATAGTTTCCTGTCTAACAGGGACCAAAGAACCTCTGAGAAATAAAGAAGTTGTCCCATAGGAGGTTGGGGAATCCTTGAAAAAGGAAAGAGAGACTTCCACATCATGAAGTAGCCCTGATGAATGATAGACAGAACCCAATAATCTGAGGTCATGATATGCCAGGTGGAAGACACAGGGAGAACCAAAAAAGTCAATGAAAAGCAGGCTTGTTTGATAAAGAAGGTGTCTGAGCCACAGCAACCTGAGAAAACTAGCAGCAGGAACTCGCCTACCACCCTTCCTGCCTTCAGTGGCCTGACATGGCTGCATGGGAACAAAAGCACACTTAGCAGGATATTTCCTCAGGAATCTAGGGATGGGGGTTATTAAATATATGTTTAAGAACCGATCCAGCAAGGCTTCACCTTTTTCCTAGAGAGACTTAACATCTCAGTGGCAGTGGTCCCAAAGAGATTTTTATTATCCAAAGGGGCATCCAGCAACTTTGACTTAATGTCTTCAGGTAACGACTGCAGATGAAGCTAAGAATAGCACCTCATAACAGTCCCAAAGACAGTAGCTCTGGAAGATGCATCAGCATCTTAGCTACCTTTGATAGAGTGACAAGACACCTGACAGGTAGAACCTAAAAGAGAGCAGAAGATTTTGCTTCAGAATCAGGGAGATCACAATTGACCTAACAAGCCTGGGCAATCAAGGCCAGATTATATCTGGTCACATGGGTCTGACAATTGATGACCCAAAAGGCCAAAGTAGAAGCAGTATAAATCTTCTTACCAATTCTCTCCATTGCCTATCTGAAGGCAAAAGCTTAGAAGAAGACAAGAGTTCAGAAGGCTTGTCAGAGGAACCTGATACCACAGCAGGGTCAGCAGGAGAACATTTAAATATGAATTAACAATCCTCAGAAACCTTACAGAACCTGTCAGGTCTCTGAGGAGCAGGAGCCTGAGAATCTGCAGACTTAAGAGGCAGCAATAAAGGTATCTAAAAAGGCAGCCAATACAGGGGTACTGTGGAAGGTTTAGAAGCAACCAACTGAAGCAGCTTAAAATACCTTTTCTGGATATCAGACACTTGAGAAGAATCCCATTTAAAGTATTCCATCATTCTGGCTATAGTGTCTCCAAAAGACAATTTCTCAAAAGGAGACTCAGGACTTACAGAGTCTTCTTCATCAGAACCATAAGCTAAAAATGAAGGCATCTGGGAAGAGTAAGGCAGGGACTCATTATCATATTCTGAATTTTCATCTGAGGAATCAGATTCCCTAGCTCACTTGGAAGTCTAAGAGGGTAGGCACAGAAACCCCTTAATGAGGCTTTAGAGCCATTAAGACAATAAATAGGCCTTGAGTAAACTACTGCCATTCCCTTTGAGGATCCTTAGGGCATATACTTAGCCCTCTGCTTTTTCTTAGCAGGGACGTCGGCTCTGACAAACACCGGAGGCTCTGACCCTTTCACGATTCAATAAGAGTACCCAGAACCTCTTCACTGACAAAAATTGTGGAATCCCTCTAGAGCCATCCAAGACAACTGCTATTCCCCCTCGACATCTGGAACAGACACCTGCAAAGCCTCAGAGGACATATGAAAAGAAGGATCCATGCCGGCCTCCGACATGGTCATGGCAGAGGAATCTGATGTAGACACTGAATAGTCTACAGAGCTTTCACCTACTTCAAGCAGTATACCCAGTGGAGACTGAACAGCCAAAGAATCTGGCCAAGGTTTCTTGGCCACCTTCGTCCTTAATGCGACCCAGGGGTTAGGAGATTCTGCCATGTTACTTTCGGCTAAAAATGTAAGCCTCTGGCTTTCAAGATAGATGGCCAGGGAATTTCTAGCAAATACATTATGCTCAATAACACTTCAGTAGCTGGTCTTCATTTTCCATGGAAACAATCTGATAAAGAAAAACTGGCTGCCTTGTTTTCGTGTTTGCATGGAGACAATCTGATAAAGAAAAAATGGCTACAGGTTTGTAGAGAGTGACTGGCTGAAGAAAAAAAAAATTAGAAGCAAAATTGGCTAGGACATACTGTTCTCTGAAAGCATTCAGGGGGTTTTCCCAGCTGGAAGAGTTATAAAGAAAAGACAAAACCAATTTGCATTTAGTAGAAGCGTGTCTTAGCACATTTAACCTTTCTTTTAGGTTAACTTAAGTCCAGGAGTGTGGCTGTCAGTTTGGGACTTTTGTTCCTATTATGAGGGTAAAACTTCACTATTTGAAGATGTACATAGTTTTGTGTGTTAGTATTAGGTTAATAAGTTATAGGGAGTATTGGGGTGGGTTTTTTTAGGGCTTTCAGTAAAACAAAACATTTTGTCAGATGTGACGTAGGCTCAAATGGATATGACAAGAAACAACTGTATAAAAGTTTGCCCTGTCAAACAGTGTATGCATATAGCACAAAAGATAGAACTAGACATTCAACAAAAAATATGTTATAGAAAAAAAGGTGGGAATAACAACTTTTTAATGCAATGATGCTTTATGTAAAGTCCTTAAATGTCAACAGTTTCACAGATAAATGCAAAAAAAGAGAGAGTAGTGAACTATATTAAAAAATATAGAGTACAAATAGCTGTTACAGGAAAAAGACTTAGAACTGAACATGTGAATTTGATAAAGAAAGGTTTTCAGGATGGTTATTCAGTGGAATACTTGGGACAAAGGAAAAGTGGAGTACTTATATTAATTGCAAGAGAAGCTCCATTAGTGACAGAATTGGATAAAAAGATAATAATGGCAGATTTATAGTTCTAAGGGGCTAATGGCAAGGGGAGGAGAATTACACACTAGCAAGTATTTATAGTCCATCTAAAACTGCTATAATGGAGTTTAAAAAATTATGTGATAATCAGTTTTCATCAAGAAATATTACTTATAGGTGAGGACTGGAATGTGATTTGCAAAAGTGAAGATGTGTCTGGGGGACTCAGAAGGGAAAGTATAACAAAGGTGGGTACATTTTTGAAGAAATTTATGAAAATATTTGGCATGGAAGATGTGAAGTCAGTAATAGAAATTCAGAGTGAATTTACATATTATTCCCCAAGATATAACTGGCCGACAGATTCAGTGCCAACTTTACCCCCCCCCCAAAAGGACCAATCACAATACCAGAGGAATTCCAGGCACTCAGCATTACTGCAGCACAGGTTAAAGCTGCATTGTCCAAGGCCAAGAATACAGCTTCCATGGGACCCAACAATAATCCCTAGCTGTATTCTACATGAACTACAAAGTGAACTGCCACCACATCTGTGTGCCCTGTTCAATCAGAGTCTCACCTAAGGCTTTGTCCCTACAGAATGGTGCATTGCTACAGCCATCCCTCTCCGTAAAGGGGGAGCGACTACAGTCCCTGGGAATTATCGACCCATTAGCCTGACGAGTCCAATATGTAAGGCTATGGAGTGCATCATCATGGACCTAATTAACAAGGATATAGGAAATCTCCAAACTCTGGATCCCACGCAATTTGTTTTATGAAGGGTAGAGCATGCCTGCTCAACCTGGTTGACTTTGAGTCAGTCACCAGAGCTGTGGATGAGGGCAAGGAAGTTCATACAGTCTACCTCGATCTGGCCAAGGCCTTTGATACCATTCCCCACTCGGGAATTATTGATAGACTCACCAAACTAGGCATGAACCCCTATATATCACTAGGTGGGTTGAAAATTGGCTTACAGATAGAACCCATAGTGTGAAAGTGGCAGACTCCAAGTCAGACTTCCGTCCAGTCACGAGTGAAGTCCCACTGGGATCAGTCCTCTGTCCTCTCCTGCTTGGCATCTACTTCTCAGAAGTCCGGGCCAACACGAAGAGACTCTGGCTGACCAAGTTCACCGACAATTGCAAGCTGGGAGCCACTATTAACTCCCTAAGTGATGTAGACATCCTACAGAAAGGCCTCACTGAGACCAACGACTGGTGTTGAAACCATGGCCTTAAGCTTAATGCCAAAAAATGTCCCGTCATTCCCTTTGGGAAAAACTCAGTTCCCACTAATTACCACATTGATGATAGCCCACTGAAGGCATTTATAAGAGATCTAGGGACACAGGTTGACAGCAACCTCTCCTTCAACCACCACATTGCCACTTTGGTCAGAAAGACCTTCTATGTGGCACATCTCATTACCAAGAGTTTTGCATCCAGGAAGAAAGAGGTCATCATCTCTCTCTCTCTACTCTTCCCTCATTAACCGAGTATAATGCCCCATTTGGCATGTACCTTACTAAACACCTGCAACAGCTGAAAAGGCCACTAAAGAACCTCACGAAGAGGATCCTAGGCCTTAAACACATGCCCTACATGGACAGACTCAAGAAACTGCAGCTTTTCTGTCTCATATCGTCTATTAAGAGGAGATCTCTGCTTGACTTACAAAGCATCTGACCCAGCCCTGTTAGAACTGTTACACTTAAAGAAATCCCAATCCCTCTGCACCACACACTCCAGGGGCCTCATCCTCATTACCACAATCAACAGAACATGCTGGAGGGACAGGTTCAGAACCCAGAGACTGCCCATGCTCTGGAACAGACTTCCCATACATGTCAAGCAAAGCACCCCACTGGCCCTTTTCAAGAGACATCTTGATGAGTGGAAGGAAAACAAAGTTTACCCCGGGGATCACTCCAGTGGCTCTCCTTGATAGAGGCACTGGAACTAATGGTGGCATGATGCCAGGGTACTTCTATGGGCTAGGCTTGTAAAGGCTCCAGGGCTGTTAGCCTAGTACACACCTATGAACCTATAAAAACTGGGCAAGGCTAGACAGAATTTACATTTCACAGAAACGTGCATTTAATTGAAGGTCTTCATACTCACCCAATAACTATTTCCGCTCATGCACCAACTACTAAAATAAAAACACAGGGTAATAAAATAAAAATGAGAAAATGGCGCTTTCCAACCTATCTGTTGAAAAGACAGGAATTCAAGGAATGGGTGGGGTAGATTATTCAGGAGCTATTAGAGAAGATAAAAATTTCTTCTGAAAGTACATCTAGGGAGGGGGATAAAATTAAGGTGGAGTTTAAAATAGGGTGCAAATAAAAGAAAGGGAACTATGGTTAAGAAATAGCAAGAATTATTTAGAAGGACTGGCAAATGTTAAAGTATTGCAGAATAGAAAATCTCTCAGAACAAGACAACTATCAAATGTACGAGTTTAGAAAGACTGATGTTAAGCAACTTTTTTATTTATTTTTTGATAATAGCTGTAGAGCACAAAAACATTTAGCACACCGACTCAGGCAACAAAAAGTAGAAAGGGCTGTTGCCAAGCTTAGGGAATCTATAACAAGGAAGGTAAGAGGAGATCCCATAGAGATATTAGAAATATTTTGGAAATTTTATGAAAGTCTGTATAAAGCAGAGAAATATGGAAATCAAGAAAATATACAAATGGAAAGGTTTATGGAAGAATTAAATATGCCAAGGTTAGAGGTAGATGAAGCTCAATTACTAACGGTTAGGATAGGAGGAGATGAGATTAAAACTGTGATGTATAACCAATCCAGAGGAAAGTCCCCAGGAATAGATGGTATTCCTGTGGAAGTTTGGAAGCTAGGAAGGAAAAAATCTGATAAAGATGATCTGGAAGGTTTTAACAGTATTTTAAGGGGAGGAGAAGTACGAACATCTGGAAGAAAGCAGTGGTAGCTGGAAAGCCTAAAGATGGTGAAGAGCCATCAGACCCAGCTTTATACAGGCCCATTTCAATACTAAACCATGATTATAAAGTTTTCATGGCTATAATGGCTAAAAGAATGATAAAAGCAATGCAGAATTGATAGATATGAATCAATGGGGTTTTGTGGAGGGAAGGCAAACATTTGACCACATTAACAGAACACTGATAAACCAGAGGGAATTAAGTTTGTAATAAATGTTTATATTATAAATAAAGTTTGATTACATTTTTTGCCTATGCCACAAGTGAAAATTCAAAAAAAAAGTGTTAAAAAAAAAAAAATTGATGTCCAGGGAAGTTAAGCGACCAAGAGCTATGGTCACAAATGCTTTGAAAATGCTACAAGATGCATGGAGGTGGAAAGCACCCACACAAATAGACACTTTTCATGACAATCCTTATGGGGGAATCTGCCTCCCGCTCTGACATTTTCCCTTCCTGGATGACGTGAACTCTAGGTAACTAAAAGGTAACAAGATTAAAGAATTAAAAAAAAGGTACTTATACTTTGGCTAAATATACAGCAGAGCAAAAGGACTTTTGGAGCAATGAGTGATGATGGTGTTTGGACTTTCGGCAAAGTACTTCAAGGTAACTGCATCCGTATTCACCTTTATGCCCTGTGTCCTGCATGGGAAGCATGTATGTGATGTATGGTGCATGCCATGTCTAAAGGCTTTGGTATACTGGCCGGATATTGGACTATCCTTAGCAGGTGATCCCTACTGTGAAGAATTCTGCAATAGTGCTTTAGAAGGACATCGAATGGCTCTTATCAATATGTCCCCTTACCCACTCCTACACCTGCAAAAAAAGATATTTACCACAATTGCACTTTCTGAAAGACAGGCTGTCCAGAATCTGTGCCTCATTTCCCTGAAGTCCATTTATTTTTTTTATCTACTTTCTTCCTTAGTCACTTTCTATTTGTCCATTTGCCCTTACTCAACTAAAATACCTCTAGTATATGCCTGACCTGTAACAATCACTCACTTCCTTCTACATTTTTCCAGCAAAAGAGCACCCTGACACTTTCTCCTACCATCTTGAAATTTAATTTTGTCCACCCTTCACACCCCTTACCTAGAATCATCTGTCTGTTAGACAAGCCTTGTTGTCATTTGTGTGCCTTCTATGGACTGTTTTCTCATTATTTATCCAGATGTTCTTCATGTTTCACTGTTGCAGTCATCACATTTGGGTTATCTGCTTGCAGTAGCCCTCAGTCAGCCTGACTACCAAAGTCTTGGGTCCTGCGTCAGTTGCTGTCTCATCTTCCATGACATTGGGTAGTCACGGGTATAAAGCATGCAGCCGATGCCATTTTATCAGTCTTTCTTGCCGTGCGGTGCCTGAAGCAGAAGCAGTTCGCAAGTGCCGGTCGGCCGACTCCTGAAATTTTCGTTTTCGAGTTTCAGAACCGAAGTCTTCAACTAAAGCTAAGTACCCTATTGGGGAAACTTTTTCTTGCTCTCAACCGATGTCAGTAAAAGTCAGTAATTGTATTTCTTGTGGAAAGCAAATACCTCAAAGATTTTCATTCATACTGTATTCCTTACCTAGGCCCTGACCACGATGTACCTCGCTGTCGGTTTTGTGCCTTATTTAAACAACGAACTATTCAGCATCGGTATATTTACGCTTCTAAATATTTCGGTACTCGGTTCAATTATCCAGATATGGCTTCGGTAAGCCACCAGACTACCGATATTCCAAAAAAACCCAAAGATAAAGACAGAGACAGGCCGCCTAGGTCCAAAGCTGCCAACGATGCTTCTCCTAAGCTAGTTGCCAGTTTGCCAGTACTCAGTGGGACGCTTTCGCAGCCCCTGATACCCGCTACTTCAGATTTGCAGGCCTCTACTGAGGACCCATTGGGAGTCCAGTATGCTGCAAGATGCTTCAGCTGTGGAACCTGTGGATGTCTACCTTGGATGGGTCTGGACCCGCTGTGCAGTCACCGGCTTCGGAGGGTGTATTCAGGCGTACTGACTTGCATAGTAAACCAATGCCATCTTCTTCAATGCCTAAAACTCGATCCATGCCTAGAAAACTGACGCCCAGACCACATGGTCAGGCCTCTATGCCTAAAAAACAAATGATAAGAATGGCTGAAGACCTTATTACTTTAATCATGGGAAGTCAACCTTCCCCCTCTAAGAGACCTAGGACTGAAGGCTATGATTTTTCTGATCAGGATTCTGAAATTTCTGTTTCTTCTGATGACCAGGATTTGCCCTTATCTGCCTATGAGGATTCTGATGCAGAGGACTCAATTCCCTCTGCTTCCCCTCCAGAGGATTTCTCTTTTGGTGAAACTTGCATACTCTTAGGGAGCATTTCCGCTGGGAAAGCCAGGATTACTCTGATTCTAAAAAGAGGCTTAGGGATTTCTTACTCCTGCCCCAACACATGCCTTTTGCTATCCCCCCTGTACTGGACATTGTTGATGATGCCTTTACGGAGTCTAGCTTGGCCCCTAACTCCTTACCTCCTGCTCCCAGAAAACCAGATAGATATTACAGGGTTCCTGACTCTCACAAGTTCTTTTTTAAAAATCCTACTGCGGATCCTGAGACCATTTCACAGGGACCCAAGGGCATAAAGGCTACAACTGCCAAAAATCTTACCCCCTATGACAGAGATTCCAGGGCGCTGGATAGATGGGGTAAAAAGGTATACACTTCTGCTACCTTGGCCATTAGGGCCTTAAATTGCCAGTTTCATATGTTAAAGTATCAGCAGCACATTAATGGATTGCTTATAGAGAAAATGATGTTGATTCCTGACTGTGCTGAAAATAAGGATTTACAGGATTTAATGCATTCTGCTGAACAAGCTGATAAACATACTTTGCAATATGGTTTTGATTCACTAGAGGCATCTTGCAGGGCTGCTGTTACTGGGTCTGTACTTAGAAGGCATGCTTGGCTTAAGGAGAAATCTTTGCCAGATCATATTAAAGCTAAATTGTTGGATGGTTCCTTAAACCAGGACGGCCTGTTTGGCAACAAAGCAGAAGTAGTACTTAAAAAGATGGAGGAAAAGGCTAAATCTATGCAAACTGTTAAAGATTTCCTGCAAGTGTAGCCTCCAAGATTTAGTAGGCATTGGTCCTCTAAGAAATGGTCCTTTCCTGCCTCTTCCAGGCCTCCTCAGGCCAAACCCAGACCCAGCAGAACACTCAGGCTTCAGTCCCAAGGTACGCACAGGACTAAGCAGTGGGGGGCTCCCACTTCCAAAGCAGGGAGTAGTAAGACCCCCCCCCCCTTATGGTAAACTGTCTCAATGATTTAACTTTAAAACTTCCAAGCCCTTCTCAACTGACTGCTCCTTTAGGGGGGAAAGACTGCTCTGCAGGCAAAAAACTGGGAACTCATTACCCAGGACAAATGGGTTTTAAATATAGTTTCCCAGGGATATAGATTCCACTTCCACACTTTACCAACCCCAAACGGTTGGCCAGTTATACCCCTAAATCAGTGGGCAGTGGCTCAAAAGCAAGTTCTCTCTCTCAAGTGTAAGGGCTATTCAATCTGCCCCAGAAGAGGTAAGGGGACAAGGTTTCTACTCAAGACTTTTTCTGGTGCCCAGAAAAGACAACTCCTGGTGTCCTATCCTGGATTTCTCTATCCTAAACACCTTTTTGGTGATCCCAAAATTCAAGATGCTAACTCTTCACCAGTTGCTTCCAATACTAGGCAAGGATGCCTGGTTGGCATCACTGGATTTAAAGGAAGCCTACCTACACATCTCAATCAGGGAATCTTGCAGAAGATACCTACGCTTCAAAGCAGACTTCATGCACTATCAGTTCTCTGCACTGCCCTTTGGCTTATCTACTGCACCCAGGGTATTCACAAATTGCCTGGCTCCAGTCATTGTATTTTGCAAGCAAAGTAATATTCAAATATACCCATACCTGGACGATTGTCTAATTCAGGCAGAAAAACCAGGGCATATTATTGAATCATCTGGCGTTTGTACAAAGAGTGTTAACTTCTCTGGGGTACCCCATAAACGAAAAGAAATCACATCTGGTACCCTGCCAACAAATTGTATTCCTGGGAGCAAGCTTGAACACAACTTCCCAGATGGCTTCCCCTCACGCCAGAGAAACTAGTTCATTTGACAGCTTAATTCAAACTTATGGCTACAAAGACCCTGCAAGACAAATACTGCAAGCCTTCGGGTTCATGGCTTCCTGCATTCTTCTAATTCCATATGCAAGACTGCATATGAGGAAACTACAATGGCATCTAAAAAGCCTATGGTGTCAACATTCTCAGGATCTAGACTCAATGATTCCTATCATACCTTGTCTACAGATAGAGCTCCTTTGGTGGGAAGAGGCCTGCCACCACAACAAGGGACTGCCATTCACTCTACCCGCTGCCGCCAAAGCCCTAGCAACAGACGCATCAGACTATGCATGGGGGGCTCACTTGGCAGGGCAGTGCATTCAGGGCAAATGGAACCCAAGTCAAATGCACCTGCATATCAATCAAAAAGAAATGTTAGCTGTACAGTATGTTCTGACAGCCTTCAAGGACCACATTCTTCCAGGACAATTATTGGTAAATACGGACACCACCACTGTTATGTGGTACATAAACAAGCAGGGGTGAACCCATGCATACCCTCTCTGCAGGCTAGCTATGGCTCTGTGGAACACAGCCTTGAGCTACCAAGTGCACCTACAGGCTCAATTCCTGCCAGGAAAGCTGAATACACTAGCAGACCTAAGCAGAAATCTCATGGACCCACATGAGTGGAAACTGGAACCAAAGATATTCAACATGTTGAGAAACAAATGGGAGAGCCCAGAGATAGACCTGTTTGCCTCCCCTCAGAACTACCAATTGGACAAATTCTGCACAAGACTCCCCACAAACAAGCTTGGAAAGTGGATGCCCTGTCCTTCACCTGGAAAAACTATCAGTTTATGCCTTTCCCCCTCTGCCTCTCCTCTCCAAGTTACTACTAAAGATCAAACAGAACAAACCAAGGACGATACTGATTGCACCAGACTGGCCACACCAATACTCGTACACCCTCTTGCGCAGTGTGTTACTGCTGGCACCATGGCACCTGCCTCAGACCCTTGCTCTACTGTCTCAGCAGGAGGGCCAGATTCCACACCCACAGCTTCAAACCCTGAACTTGGCAGTCTGGCTAATTACCTGATCTCACCATTCCCATCCCTCAGTAAGCAAGTGATGGATGTCATTCTGGAGGCAAGGCCCATTACTAGAAAATCCTATGCTGAAAAATGGAAAAGATTCTATTCCTGGAGCCAAACTCATGGGATGGGCACAGCAGCGCCCAATTTACCTAAGATTCTCCAATACTTAACTGAGATGCTTCAAAAGGGCCTTTACTTTTCCTCCATCAAAATTCATGCCTCAGCCATTTCAGCTCATTACAATACAGAACCACCCCTCTTCTCTCATCCACTGCTGAAGCAATTCCTCAGAGGGGTCAAAAACTTAAGACCACCCAGGAGAGCCGTACTCCAGCCTGGGACCTTAACATTGTATTGGAAAAGCTCACTCTACCTCCCTTCCACCCAGCTGCAAATGCAGAGTTGAAATTCCTTTCTTGAAAAACAGCTTCCCTTCTAGCCATCACTTCTGCAATAAGGGTGGCTGAATTATAGGCCCTCATGGCTGTGGAGCCTTTCATCATCTTTCATGCAGACAGGGTGTCCCTCAGGACCAATCCCTCCTTCATGTCCAAGGTACCAAGGAAACAGGAAACAAACGAGCGAACAAAGCTCCAGTCCACCAAGAACACAAGCCCAAAAGTTCCTTAACGCATTTTTTATTATTTTGCACAAGTAAGAGCAGCGTTTTCGCCACAGACACAGTGTAGCTTCTTCAGAGGATTTTTTTTTAAAAATACAAAAAATAACTCCCTTTTTATATAGGAGTTGCTAATTGCTTAATTAAAAAAGACAGACTCAATAACCTCGCCTGCTGTTACATTTACACCTTAAAAGGGCATTCGAAATACAAAGAACAAGTGCTTTTCAAGTCAGAGGCATATGCTATACACATTAAGCAAGATAAAACAACCGAATCTTTAAACAAAACAGGTGCAAAATGTATGTATGTGTAAATAATCTAAAACAAAGATGGCAATATAATAGCAATGTATCAAATAAGTTAAAAATATATAAGGATATTTAAGAAATGATACAATTCACTCTAGCAAACTTCAAACAATGAAGAAACCATTCAATAATACAAAAAAGAGTCTAATAAACTAGAAAGTACAGCAATACTAACTACACGGACTTACTCTGCCTAAAATGCTATCTTTTAATATAACTAGCTAACTAGTTAATATGCGTGTACATGCATCCTAAAATCAGGGTGTATATGTACTAAATATACACAAGATGGCTTATATTAAAGGCTATATGTAATAATAAGCAGCACTGACAGTACTAAATGCTAAAAAGCCAAATAGTTAAACATTCAATAAAAGGAATTTTCAAAGTACTGAATATCATCTCAAATATGCTTTATACTTTAACACTGGGGCTATATTACAACTTTCATTTAGCCCCGGTGTATTAAAAGAGTCTAGTTTTAACTGCCACAACAGTTCACGTATTTCAAGTATAATAGAAGTAGGACCACCCCTAATAGAAGGAGCCACATGATCAATACCCATAAACAAAAATGCATGGCCCGGGTTAAATACATGCTTTGCCAATGCATTTTCACATTTGTTATTTTTAATTGCATAATGGTGCTGATAAATGCGCTCCTTAAACTTTCTATCCGTCTTACCGACGTAGAAAGCAGGGCAGCATGTACAAAAAGCCAGGTAGATTATAGATTTTGTATCACAACAAATCCTATACTTAATAAGATATTTCCTATCTGAAACTTCAAATGAACTACCTGACTTAATGAGATTGCACCAGTTGCACAAGCCACAAGGAAATGACCCCTTAATCCTATTAAAGGAGTCACCTAAGGGAGCGCATTGTAGTAAATCCTTCATATTCCTCCCTCTCCTGAAAACAACACGGGGTTTAACCCCTAGTTTGTCAGACAACAGCGCATGTGTGGAAATGAAATACCAATTCTTGGTTAAAATGCCCAAAATAGCATCAGAAATTATGTTATATGTCATGACAAAACTACACCTAAGTTCCTGTGATGGATTTTCAGTAACAGAATTTGGAACACAGGAAAGTGGCATAGATGGAATGTCACTAGCTGCATGCTCAGAAACCACTTCGACTATGGGTGACACTGGAAGAAGGGGTTCATATAAACCTTCCCTTCTCTTAGTGGACACCTCATTAATAAGATCGTCCACTAACCCCAATGGGTAACCACGATGTAAAAAATACTCCTTCAGGCTTGTCACTTCGAACAAAAAAATCACACACCTCACTACACATTCTTGCCGCCCTCACCAGTTGACCTTTCACGATGGCTCTTTTTTGTTTTAGTGGGTGGGAGCTAGTGAAATGAAGGAAAGAATTCACATAAGTAGCCTTTCTAAAAATGACCGCTTTAAGCTGATCAGACATTGGAAGCCTTGACAAACTGACATCAAGATAATCAATTGAGTCAGTTTCAAATCGGTAAGTGAATTTTAGAAAGGTTGTTGTTGAGTTCAAATACTCGACAAAGGAATGAGCCATTAATGAGTCACCCTTAAATAAAATGAACACGTCATCTAGGAAGCGTGTATAAAAGAACAGCTTGTCATTCCAATCTTTATTGTTGAATACAAAGTGCCTTTCCCAATAAGCCATAAATAAATTGGCCAGAGCCGCACCACAGGGTGAGCCCATAGCTACACCCTGTTTCTGGACAAAAACTTCGTTATCAAACACAAAAAAGTTTGAAGACAAGATGATATCCAATAGCTCAGTAACGTTGTTAATGTCATTCTTAGGGGCACCCAACTCAAGTAAAAGGAGTTCAACCCATTCAATCGCTTCCTGGTGGGGGATAGATGTATATAGATCGACTACATCGATGGTAAGAAAGTTTGTAGTCTCTTCTATTGTAACCCCCTTCAAGTTGGAAAGGAAGGACCAGGAGTCTTTGCAAATGCTCGGGATAAGTTTTACATACTTAGAAAGCAAAAAGTCAGTATACTTAGAGCAAGGATATGAAATAGATGATCTACCATCTATTAATGCTCTCATTGGGGGGGCTGGCCAAATTTTTGTGGACTTTGGGTATACCAAACATGACAGGTGTTTTGGAATTCACAATATCAATATATTTAAAAGTATCCATGTCAATTCTACCACTTATGAACAGGTCCCTGAAATAACCCCTAATTCTACTTCAACAAGTATTCATTTCATTTAAAGAAGAGGCTTTATAAGCCGGGGAATCAAGGACTTTGTACATTCTTTCCACATAATCAGCTTGTTCAAAAATGGCCAACCCACCCCCTTTGTCAGGTTTAATAATCCTGACTGCAGAAGACCGTAATTTATTTAGAGCTAACAATTGTTCTTTCGAGATGTTAAAAGTGTTAGGCTTCAAATTAGAGAACTTATCCATGTGCCTAATGTCTAACTCACAAGCACATTCAAACATTTTTAAGGCTACATGTAAAGGTGGGTTAAATACACTAGGCAGTTTTAATTTCAAATTGACGCCGCCTGTGTTGTCATTGAATAGTAGTTTTAAGTTTAGTTTCCTAACATAGCATTTTAAGTCTAACAAAACCCTAGCAACATCACATCTACTAGATGGAACAAAGGTGTTGCCTAATGCTAGAAGCTCAACAAGCTCTGGCTCTAATGAAAGAGCAGAAAAGTTATAGATCTTAAAATCGCCATTTGCATTAGACAAAATAATAGGTAGACCATTAATAACCGCCCTTTCAGGCGAATTCAATGCTTCCAGTTCCTGTTCACCCTCTGACGGGATTTGTTGTTGCTGTACGCTAAAAAAGAATTATCAGGGTTTGAATTTCTAGAAGAACCCGGATTATTACTAGCAATAGGTACAACAGTATTTCCATCCTTATTAGTTACAATAGTATTTCCATCCTTATTGTTTTCCTGTCTCTCCTTATTTCTATTACTTCGCCTTAAAGGCCGTTGGCCCTCAGTATTAGAACGGTCAGGATTGTTATTGGGGAAGAATTCCATTTCATCCCCATCTGAGTGTGTAAACAAATCGTCCGCATTTACAGTCTGTTTATTACTACTTAACTTGGGATAGGCCTTCTCATTTGAATATGCCAACCTGTCTCTGTGTAGTTTTTTTGATTTATTAGTTTTGATTTTAACCAAATAAGTGTCAATACTTGAAAAAATGCGTGCATAATCAAAGGTGAATTTAGAAAAAGCAGCATTAGACTTGATTTCATCATCTAAAGCACATACTTCTTTTGTTAAATTATCAATACACAAGGAATAATGTTTAACTAATAACTCTACTAATTGCAAGCCCTGTTTCTGGAAAAGACACTTCAAGTCCAGCAAAAATTCACCACTATCAATAATACTGGATGGCGTAAAAGCACTCCTAAGCCCCTTCAGGACCAGCCCTTCATTCAGGCATTGTTTAAAATAAGCTACTTCGAGCTGCAATTTACGTAATTTAAAAGTGTAAATGTAACAGCAGGCGAGGTTATTGAGTCTGTCTTTTTTAATTAAGCAATTAGCAACTCCTATATAAAAAGGGAGTTATTTTTTGTATTTTTAAAAAAAAATCCTCTGAAGAAGCTACACTGTGTCTGTGGCGAAAACGCTGCTCTTACTTGTGCAAAATAATAAAAAACGCGTTAAGGAACTTTTGGGCTTGTGTTCTTGGTGGACTGGAGCTTTGTTCGCTCGTTCATGTCCAAGGTGGTATCCAGTGTGGTCCTTAATCAGTCTATTCATTGGCCAACTTTCTTTTCTAATCCACAGAACAAAGGGGAACGAATACTGCAACCCAAGGACATGTACAGACAACTTAGATTTTACTTGGACAGGACTAAACCTCTCAGGAAATCTGAACAGCTGCTGGTTGCATTTGCTGCAGGGGCAGAGGGGAAAGCTATTTCAAAGCAAACCATTTCTAAGTGGACTGGCCATTGCATTCATTTCTGCCATAAGCACCATGGAAAACCTACCCCACAGGTTATAAAACCACATTCACCAGGGCTGCATCTACCTCTACAGCCATTCTCAGAGGTGTCCCTACCAGAGACATCCTAGAAGCTACTACCTGGAGTTCTGTACATACCATCACCAAGCATTACCACTTGCCAATTTTTTCTAAATCCAGAGCTGGCTTTGCCACTGCAGTCCTGCAGGGCCTTATAGCTGGTCCTAATGCTATCTAAATGCCTCCTCCCATCCTTAGTTTTGGGAATCTACCCAAATGTGATGACTGCAACATTGAAACACGAAGAACATAGTACAGTTGTGTACACTTACCATAAATGTAGATGTTCGAGTGTATTCACTGTTGCAGTCCTGGTTACCCTCCCCTCCAGCCCCCTGACTTCTATTGTCTATACCTCTATTCTCGTTTACTATGCTTAAAGCTTTCTGGTGTATTTGCTTTTTGTTGGAGGTGTAACCTTGCATATGATTGCTTCCCATTATGGAGGCACCTGACATCTGGGGCAAGAAAAACTGATAAAATGGCGTCGGCTGCAAGCTTTATACCCCTGACTACCTGATATTATGGAAGATGAGAGAGCAATCGAAGCAGGACTCAAAACTTTGTTAATCAGGCTGACAGAGGGCTACTGCAAGCAGATAATCCAAATGTGATGACTGCAACAGTGAATACGCTCGAACATCTACATGTATGATAAGTGTACACAACTGTACTTTTCCTATACTCTGTATGCCTTTCTTGTTTTCAATGATCACCAGTCTGCTACATATAATCAATTATTCCGCAAATTAAGCAAATGCTGTCCTTAAAACAAATAGTGTTATTAATTTTGTATAAGATGGCTTAATATTTTGTTTCACTGTAGTATCTTACAGAAATATTGCTTCTAATACATGCCAGTGGCATTTACTGTAATACTGCACACATTTTCATTCTGGGACCACTGATATACATATACTAAGAAAAATCCATATGGTAGAATAACTTGCACTAACTGAAAGAATAAAGTGCGCTGTTCTCAGTGGTGGTTTTCAACTGTTCTAAATAGCAGACTCATTCTTACTCTTATCTCAGTCTATTAGAGGATCCTCAATGAGTAGTTCATCCATGATTACATTCTAATTTAACATCTATTCTAAGATCATCCAATACCTGTAGAGCATGCCATAATGTCATGTACCAAATTACAAAAACATGCCACCTCATGAAGACTGCCAATTCATTGCCAACTAATAAGCTGGCGTAATTCCAGTATATCAAGGGAAAGCAATGAAGATCTGATATTTATAACAAGTAACATATAACTATATGCCTGCCCCACTTCTGGAATGAGAAGCTATTCAAGCACAAGGATGAGGTGGAAAGGAAGATAGGATAGCATTTAGGACCCATCAAGGAGGTACCCACAAAGATGAACTGATACACTAAGAAATTATATATTATATCTGCCATCAAGGCATTTCACTGGTAAGTTAACAACTGAACTAAACCACAAGCAGTAAATAACCTGTTATAGAAAGAATAGAACCAAAAGGTTGATGTCCAGAAGACAGAATCCTGAGACTAAAATATATTAGAAGGCCTTACTCCTACAGCTGCAATCAATAATTGTTGGTAAGTGAGTAAAGATCAGATGGTTGTGGTGCAGATGTCTTCAATGGAGATATTTCTAAAAAAATAGCAAAGGAAGCAGCCACTGCTCTAGTGAAACATCTTTTGCATTACTTTCCAAAAGTGCGAGCCATCTCACTGTGAAAATATAATACCAATAGTAATCCATTTTAACTCCCAGAAGCAAACTTCTGTACCATTGTCAGGTAACACCTGAGTTAGTGATGCATATATATGGTATGAAGGACTTTCTGGGCCCCTGGACTTCTGAACTGAAGGGAAAAATACAAGCAGCAGCATGGACCAATTCAGGAATCCCCTTTCGAATTAAAACATGAATTGGCCTTGAGGAAACCTTGGGAAAAAACTAGGCATACCACCTCCGTAATAAAACAGCATACAGCTCTAAGATCCTGTGATCAAGGAACTGCTCAACCAGCTGGTGCTAAGATACTTTCCTGTCCTACACATAGGTACAATGGGCAAAACTGCTGATGCTTATGCCATCGTCATGGAATAACTGAGCATCAGTTCATATGGGTTCCCAACATACAGCAGGCTGACCAGTATACGCACTGAAATATAGAGTCTTTCACTTGGAACAGCAAAACTACATTGTGAAGGGATTTCATAGCATTTGATATCTCAGTAAGAAAGTCCAGTGGTATCAATGAATCTAAAAGAGCAGACATGCCTGAATGTTAACCTGGGAGCCACCATAAGCACTTGGACTCCGCCCAGAATAGGTCTTTAAGAGTTTTCTGTATCACTCAGTTATGAAAGCCCAAAGCTTTACCCTTTGCAGGCATGATGAGATGGCAAAAATTTACCCTGGTCTTTCTTTCCTGAACTATGAAATGAGGCAAGAAGGTGAAGACATACAGGACTTTCACTTGACGAAGTAGAGAAATAATTCAAAGAGACTGATTCTTGCCTTCCCTGCTGCACTGACAAGACAAGGAGAAGCAGCTTTGCCTGACAGATAAATACTCTGTCACTGGAGCACATCAGTTCCTTAAAATCTAAGCAAGAAAGAGATCCCAAATCTGAAAGTGAAGAAGACTGGAAGGAGCAGCTCAATGAGTGTGCCAGCATATTCACTTTGCATAAGATATGAACTTCTTACAAAGTGATGCTACTTCCATGACCACTGCTAGACACACATCACTTCTCTTCAAAGGATGTATAATAGTGCACTCCCTTATTTATGTACCACAAGATGGAGCAGTTGTCCAATCAAACTGGCAAGGGAGGTATTTAGCTGCATATTTCCTTTCAAGGACTATACAAAACACCAGTTTTTGCTATGCAGCTCCCTCTAAAGGGTAAAAAAATACAGCTGAATAAAAACTTACTATAACATTAGATGTTTGAATAAATCACTGATGCTGACAAATGGGAGGTGTCCTGCCCAGGATACCATATCTCTAGCCAGACTACAAATGTCAAGGTGCCATCTTCTTAAGCTCTACATCAGACCTACAATCTATGCACTAGTGTACATGCTGGTACATAAGGGATGTACAGCCACAAAAATCTTTTGAGCTTTTTTTGCCCCAGGAAAAAGACAACTCCAACAAAAACACTGAGGAAAAAGGGAGTCAGATTTCAAAAATGAAGAGGAGAATAGGTAAAATAAAGGTCCACCATCAGCCAGAAGAATGACAATAAATAAGAAACTCTGGGTGAAGGAAAGACGGTGCATATACTGCAACAGTGATCTATTCAAACATGTTAAGGTATGCCCTTACACAACTCTATCTTCACTAGATATTGCAGTATTGCTGACAAATAGGACAATTCTTAAAGCTTTTATACTGACTGGGGGGAGGTTTGAGGTATAAAACTGGGCCTAGCATCCCTAACAGGATGTAACTGACAAAACCAGGTCTGGCTCTTGAGAAGGCATCAATCTAACAACACTTAGTACAGGTCTGGATGGATGACCAAGTGGCTGTTTCCAGAACAGATCTTTAATCCAGATCCTGAAATGGGTTCCAGAATAGGCAACAGCTATAACACAGTGGGTTCTACCCTGACCTTGAACAGAATCATCATGGAAAGAGTAATGAAAGGAAATGGCTAAAGAAATCCACCTGGCAGTGGTCTGTTTAGAAACTGGGAAGCCCATCTTTTTCACTCAAAAGAAAAATTAGTTAATTTTCCTGATCGTCTTTGTTTTGACTAAACAGCTGTGTGTAAACATCCAGTAAATGACTCTTCCACCCATTTTGACGATTAGAAAAATGTAGGAAGATGAATAAGACTGATTTAGAGACATTTCATTGACCATCTTGGGCATAAAAGGATTAGTCCTAAGACTAAACCTGTCCTTATGAAAAACCAAAAAGGGATGAGAGCACGTAACAGCTTGCAAGTCTGATACCTCTTTAGCAAATGTTAAGTGTCAATAGGACTATCTTCCAGGAACAGAACTTTAAAGATATGGAAGAGGCTGGTTCAAAAGGAGAAAAGGTTATATTTTACAGGAAACACTACAGCTCCCAAGAATGAGAAATGAATTTCCTCTGAGGCCTGATATGAAAGACATCTTTCAGAAATTATCTGACCTCAGAACAGATTAGGATCCATAGGCAGACAGGCAATAATGGCTGACAGATGCTCCTAGATACAGGTGCATGCCACTGCTGAATTAAGTAGCTCAAAGAGATATTTGAGGATGATGAGGATATCCATTTGACAAGAGTCCTGCCCCCCTGTTGTAGGACTAACTAGAAAATAATTTCTATTTGGAAATGTATGATTTTCTTGCAACAGGTTCCCCTGCCCACTTTATTAGATGTAACATGGCCTAAGAGTAAAGGTCCCTGAAGGAAATTAGATGCTTATTGTCCAATATATTAAATTCAGAGTTCTAGGTTAACAGGTATGAGAGAGCTAGTTTACTGTGTGAGCAGGTCCGTCCTGTGGTATAACTTGTGGATACTGACATAAATGAAAAAGGGGTAACCATTGTTGTCAGGGCCAAAAGGGAGCCAACTAGTAGCATTTTGTGATGTCTTGCAATGTCATTCTGAATCTTTAGAAGGATGTTTGGAATGAGGAGAAAGGGAGGTAAGGCATATAGGTACTTCCCTTTCCATAAAATTGATAAGGTGTCCATATTCCATGCTTCCCTGCATGGAAATAAAAAGATCTGAGGAGTTTCCAACTGATGGAAAATTTGGAGGAAGATCTCTTCGTTTAGCATCCATTCATGATGGTCTGCCTTGGATAAGCTCAGATAATCAGACACTGGATTAAATTTGGTGGGATACACATTGCTTGAAGAAAAGGACCGTTACAAACAGCAATATCCCAAGTCAACAGCGCCAGCCTACAAAGATTGTAGGACTTTGTTCCCTCTTGTTTCTTGATGTACTCTAGGACTGTGGTATTGTATGTTAAGGCTTGCAAAGCTCCTGGAGACCAGATGTAGTGCAAAGTCTGTAGGACAAAGATTACGCCTTTCATTTTTTGATGTTTGTGCCTTCACCCATCATGCTTAGGCCAGAGTCCTTGAACTTCCATGGACATTGAAAAGGCTCTTCAGACCAGATCTGAAGCATCTACTGAGACCTTCTGCAGAGGCAAATTAACCAGAAAGTGAATGCCTGGACTGAGTGTTATCCGGTTTAACCACCAATGGAGTTTGTTTTTTCTCAAAAGGCAAGACAGGAATTGGGAATTACAGAGGGTGGCACTGTTGTGCCCAAATCATTTGAAATCCCACTGAATCCTTCCTAGTATGCAGCAAGGCAAAGGGAAGCATCTGAATTGTTGATGGCATGTACTTTAGGGTTCCCTTGCTGAGGTCAATACTAAATATGAGAGGAATGGAAAATCAGATGTCAGGAACTGGACATTTTCTCTGAGGGAGTGAAGACATCCTGCAGGAAGTATTCAGTACACATCCTACGAATGCCACTCTTTGAGAAGGTTGAACGGTGGATCTCTAAGTTTACAGTGAAGCCTAGATGAAGGACAAGCATGATTGCAAACTGCAAACCCTGTAAGGTTTGTTGAAAGCATCTACTTAAGGGTAGATGTGGATACCTTGAAATCAGCAGAAAGCTAACAGAAGACAGGCACTTTCTGAAAGCTACCAGCCGACACAATGTAACACCAGAAACTTATAAATAATAAACCGGCTCAGCTCCCCAGACACTGCAAACTTTAATAGACCAAAAGAGCGAAAAAACACATAATAATTCTATACATATGAACAGATAACTTAGCGCTTTCACCCACATACATAGTCAGGCATCATCAGAGTAAAAGAGCCCTTCAACTTTGTTGCATTTAAAGCTATTAGTTACAGACACACCCCTCTAGGAAACCAACCCCAACCAAAAAGCAATATATAAATTAAAGTCACAGTAAAACATCACTCCTATGCTTGCTGGAAAGCAGTTACTTATAACTAGAAAAAATATTGTTCAACTTAAAACACAAACATTTAAAAAAAATCTATATATAAACATGTTTGTATAAAAGTAGTAAATAAAAAATAATAAATAAAATCATAATGTAATGCTTAACATTCTTCAATCAAATGTAGATTTGTACTTTAAAATGCTAGAGACTGAGATGTGATCATTAATACCTGGAGGTCTAGATGCATCCAGCCTCAACTGCCAGATGCACTCCCTCATCTCAAGTAAAACTTTTAAATCACCTCCTTTGTCATTAAATGGAATTCTGTCTATTACAAAAAACAGAAATCTCTTAAAATTAGGGCAACTCAGACTATGAATATACAAGGCATTGTTAGTTCTTTTGTTCCTGATGTCTCTTAGGTTTTCCAGGATTCTGAGCCTTAACTTTCTTGTTGTTTTCCCAACATAGAAAGTAGAACAGCTCAAACATGTAGCAATGTACACTACCATCTTAGTATTACAGTTACCGAATCCAGGACACCTAATAGTTTTATAGAAGCCTTGAACCGCCACATAAGGGCCATTATTAATAAACTTAAATATACTACAAACTCATTTACTCATTTTGGAGCTCTTATATGTCTCAATATTAGGTTCAGCTTCCATCAATTCTTTAAGGTTCCTACCCCTACTATATGTAAAAGTTGGGGTGTTACCTATAATACTTATAGTATCACTGTCAAAAGAACTTTGCCAAGTGTCCTTAATAATTCTAATAATTTGTCCTGCCTGTCCATTATATGGCAAAATCATAGCCCATTTTTTGTGTTGTGCATGGGACTCTGAAGCCAACTCATTCCCCTCCTGGAATTCCTTTGTTAAACCCCCATGCAAAATAGGTTTAAAGGATGTAATTCTCTTAGTTTCTATTTCTTTTCTAACTCTGGACAAAATTTCTTGTGGATAACCCCTTTCTGTAAACATAGCAGTCAAGCTGGTCAACTCAATGTTTAGCCGTTCATCCTCACTAATCAGCCTGGATAATCTAACCATTTGGCCTTTGACCAAGTTCTTCTTGATATAGTGGGGATGACAACTCTGAAAATGCAAGAAACTATTAGAATAAGTTTTCTTGCGATATATGCTCGAATTTAGGCTATCGTGCATGTTTTTGTATAACAATATATCCAAATAATTGCAGGTTTCCCCATGTATAGTGCAGGTGAATTTTAAGAATGGGGTAGTGTTGTTAAGAAAATCAACAAATGTATGGATCTCATCCCTACTACCTGTCCAAAATTTAATATATCATCACCTGTTTCATATACTCAGTAGAGAACACCTTCTCCATCTCCCATTCCGCCAGTACCAAGTTGGCATAGATTGGCGCACACCTAGCACCCATGGCAACTCCTGCCACTTGTCTAAATAGTTCACCTTCAAATCCAACAAAATTGTTTGACAAAACCATTTCCATAAGATCTAATATCAAACTACGTTTGACAGAATGGAAACCACTATATTTGTCCAAACTCCTACTAAACATTTCCATACCTTGTACATGAGGAATGATCGAAAAAAGATTTATAACATCAATTGTCACCATCAAAAATGGTTCAAAGGTTTGTTTTTGTCTTATAACCTCCAAGCAGTGCCACGAATCCCTCAGGATATGTGGAAAACTTTTAACAATACCTTTACAATGAAAATCTACATAGGAGGCCATTGCTTCTGTTTTGGAGCCTTTTGCTGACACTATTGGGCGAAAGGGTGGGTCATTCTGATTTTTGTGAATTTTTGGAATTCCAAAAATGGAGGGGGTCACTGGGAATTCAACCATCAAATAATGGTATTCATTAACATCAATGATCCCCTCCATTAACCACTCGTAAAGACGCCAGTCAATTTTAGTGTATGCCATACACATTTCATTCCTAGATACTCTGGCATATGTGTTTGTGTCACTCAGAAGACTGTACATCTTGTTCGAGTAGTCAGTGTTAGACATGATCACCACCCCCCCCCCCTTTGTCAGGTTTCATGACCCTATACAAATTAGTGGTAGTTAGTTCTTGAAGACAAAACCTCTCCCCAGGTGTTAGGTTATCCAGTTCCCTCCTTGGTCCCCTTAACATTCTTCTAAGTTGTGCCTCACACAACTTCTCGAAGACATGTATACATGGGTGTGCAGGAGATATAAAGGTACTCGACCTCTTTAGTCCAATCACATTGTCAATGGTTGGACTACGTTTTTTGTAAAAAAAAAAAATACTTCCAAGTTTAACTGTCTAGTATACATCTTGAAGTTAACCAGTACTTTGGCTGTTTCATTTCTAAAGGAAGGGACACATGTAAACCCCTTCTTGAATAGAGACAAATAGAGACAAAAAGTTATCCTGTAACTAATAGCTTTAAATGCAACAAAGATGAAGGGCTCTTTTACTCTGATGATGCCTGACTATGTATGTGGGTGAAAGCGCTAAGTTATCCGTTCATATGTATAGAATTATTATGTGTTTTTTCGCTCTTTTGGTCTATTAAAGTTTGCAGTGTCTGGGGAGCTGAGCCGGTTTATTATTTATAACTTTGTGAAAGCTCTTGGTGCTACAGAAACACCTAATGGCAAAGTAGAAAACTCAAAATGACCCCCAAAGCACAAAACATTAAGAAATGGACTTCCAAGATAGCTGTACTTTGGTCAATCCACTTCATTTCAGCTCTCCAGTGTGAAAACTGAAACTGTGAAATGAGAAACAGCGATATTGCCAGCCTGTATAAAATTCAGTTGCTGGCAATTAGATACACTGCCTGAATGTCACCAAAAAAAGAAATTTAGAGAACATGAAAGAAAATCAACCAAAAAAGGTGAAGAGAAAACACTGCATGGGAAGAATCCTGCAGCTGTTCAGGAAAAAGCTGTTAAAGCTACAGGTTTGGTGCAAGAGATGGCTTCCAGTAATTTGGAGTAAGAAAATCAATCAGCCGCATTCAGAGGTGGTTAAAACAAATGATGTACTGAAGGAATATATCAACTAAAATAATAACAGTCTGGAAAATGTAGAAGAAGCTTTAAAAAGCTACTTAGATAAACTGATAAAACTGAAAAAAAAAATCAGAGGCTGAAATGAAGAAAAGACTAGTTGAGTGTGAGGCTTTTCAAGAAGAGTTATTTAAAAAAAAACAGTAGTTAGAAGACAGAGTCCACAGAGAAACTGGAAGGAACAGGCTGCACTAAGTTTATGAAAGCACAAATAAGCAACTGGACTAGTATTCCACAGCAGGATTTGTTAATTGAAAGAGGACATTGTATATATGCTCCAAAGATGGCATAAGAAAACAACCAAGACGAAAGATGTAGTTATACCAGCAGTGTGTGTTGATCATGAAAAATTGGTGGCAGAAAGGAAAACTATTAAAAACTGGAGACAGCAGATTGTTTGTGGAAAATGATTATTCACTGCATACCAGTCAAAAGAGAAGCAAATGTATCCCATAAATCAGGGAATGTTGAGAAGCACACGTGGGATTTAAGATGCTGTATCAATTTTTCTTCTGAACATACCTCTCAACTTGAGATCATCAAAAATCTGGACAAAAGCCCATGAAAAGTAGGTGCAACTGGCCAAAAATTGGGACACTAATTAACATACAATTTGCATACATAATCATGTAACCCCACCCACTCCAACAGAATTATGGGATACACATATGAAAGTCGATGTCACTAAATAATGGCAGACAGACATTTGAATTTTAGACTTCATATTCCTCAGAAAATACATAATAATGCAAAACTTATTCTAGCAACTGAGCTTACAGGAGCAATATTTAAAATCTGTCATCAGCGCAGCACTATACAATTCAAAGTCTTTTTTGCCGAACTACTAAAAAGTTTTGCAAAACTGGACCCCCCCCCCCCACCAGATCATGTTTAAATACAGTCTAATTAAAAATGCCATTAAAACATGCAAGTAAAACAATGAAAATGTTCATTTAATCTGAAATTAAATTGAAACTGTAAGTTATGTTGTGTCATTTATGGAGTGCACACACACATTTTTAACTTGTTAGCTTTGACAGCAACTTCAAAAAATGCAGTAAATGTGAAGCATAAATTACTCTGTGCCATAAAAGCAAAATAACAAAACAGCATACTGAATATGCACCACAGATGTCCATACAACATGAAACTGAATAAGAAACTGAAGACACGATATATGCCAACAAAGATCAGCAAACTCTAGCAAGTACTTTTATTAAAATATGCATCTTCTTCAGTAAATGTGTTTTTCCCAGTTGCAAATCTATTACCTAAGGATGTGGCTAAACAGAAAAGAGAACAGCTCATCAAAAAGGGTTATAAGTGCATAATGTAAACAGAATGAAGCAACATTCACAACTACCTTAGATTCTCAGATTCATAATTTCGTACATTTACAAAACAATGTCGCCCCTAAAAATAAGCAATGTAGATATGCGCGCAGGGACCAACTGAAAGAAATCCTTCATCTAAACCAAACGCATACACAAAACCCCATAAGCAGCTGAACTGCAATGCATGTACCTGTCAAGCACTTTACAAGATTGACTGCTCGTCATATGCACAACTGATACTTTATTGTAGCAACAGGTGCACGATCCATTAATTTCTCAGTGTGCAAGAAGCACAAAGAGCTACCCGGTCCCTGTCTCATTTCTTCTAGTCCAGTTTGCTGCACATTAGGCTTCCTTTGCTGTAGGGGTACATCAGATACTACCCAGACAATACACAGCAAGAACAGCTCAAGTAGATTCAAATGCCAAAAAAAGTCTCTGCCTTAAGTGATAGCCCATAAGGTTGCTAGCTTCACATCCCTAAAGGAATGGGAATGGCGAGATGGAAATAAACTAAACAAGCAGCATGAGGCAACATTATTGGTAACTGGATGTTAACGCACACTGCAAAACAGGTCATTGTCTGAATGAAATAGCAAGCTGTACCCTTCTTTCAAAAGATCACATTGCAGCTTATCAACAGAGACTCATTGAGACTAAAAAGAGAAAATTAGTGAGAAACTTGAATGACTTTGCCAAAGGGAATGTGTTTATTTGGTCTAACAGAAGTGGTGACAATGGTGCTACCAATACTTGGGACTTAAGTTCAAGCAGAGGCAAGCATACAAATCAACAATTTAACAAGAAACATTCACAGATTAAACCAAGTTTTACAGCTTCAGTCAGAACTCCCATTAGAAAAGGCACTCCACATAGTAAAATCCCTGCAGTAGCTTCAACAAATTGGAATGAGAGAAACGAGAACTGTTCCAATAATGAGCCTTCAGCTACTTCCCTTCAGAAGCATGACAACCTCTAAGCTAGCAGTGAACAGCATGACAACCTCTAAGCTAGCAGTGAACAGCATGACTAAAACAGAATTGACTGCAGCAAGAACAGGAAATGATCGTGAAGAACAACAGGCGTTTGTGGATTTCCGTTCTATGCATGGCCTAGATCCAGTTGATTTTTCTTCTCTCTTTTCTTATTAGAGGATCCACTATCTGTGGCAGATCCAAAACCACAAAGGAGAAGCAAGTCTCAGCAACAGGAGCAGCCATACAGCAGGCCATTAACTCGCAGCCAGACAGGGAAAATATGATGGAACTAGTGATTAATTTATCATCCTGCAAGCTGACGCACAATGAAGAATTTTTTATTATCCAAAGGATTAAACTTTATCCCAGCAGCTGTAGCGGATATTGCAAGAACTGTTGCTGAGTTTAAATACTTTGCACGGACATTAAATCTGAAGGTACTGTACAAGGATCCAAATAATGTGAATAATACCAGCAATTTATCACAGAGACGTAAAAGATCTAGCCTGTTCATACCGCATAACCATAATGTGTTACAGGTATTGGAAAGACTAGTGGAGAAAGGGATTTATGATTTATAAAGTAATTGTAAAACTGAAAAATTGTTTAATACAACTAAAGATGAGCAATTAGCTATTTCTGCTCTGAAGAATACTGACAAAATAGTGGTAAAGAATGCTGACAAAGGTGGGGGAGTAGTTGTTTTAGACTCTTCATTTTACATTGAATCAGTGGTAAATATGCTAACATGTGCAGGTTGAGAAAATTACTACGAATTAATGTAATAAGTTTACCGATAACCGTCCTTAGTATCGTGAATGAGTTATATACACACAAAGTAAAATTGATAAGAACCTACTATTCCCTTCATTTACGGTTTGCCAAAAATACACACGTCCATGATTCCCTCCCATTTAGACTGATTGTTGCAGTAAGAGGATGGGTAACTGAGCCATTGTCTAAGTTTTTAGAAATCCAAATAAGAGTAAATTTTGAGAAAACAGGCACAATGATAAAGGACAAAAAGGATTTCTTGCAGCAGCTATATATTTGGTAGAGTAATATGAATGTTAACAAGTTTTTACTTGCCACCTTAGTTGTGGATTAGTTATTTAATGATACCGAATGACATAGGTGTGGCTTTTGTAAGAGAGTATCTTTTAGGTTACACACAATATTTACAGCAGTATATAAATATGTTATGCAAGCTGTTGGAAGTGGTTTTAAATAATGTGTTTTTATTTCAAAAACAGTTGTGTATACAAAGAAAGGGGGTAGCAATGGGAACGCCTGTTGCTAATAGGTATGCAAACATAGTAATGTTTATTTGGGAACAAACATTTGTGCTATCTACAGAAAATAGTCTGACAAGGAATGTTGCATTTTACCATAGGTCTGTAGATGATTTGCTTTCCATTTAGAAAGGGGATGAACTTAGTTTTAATGAGTTTTGTGCTTACCTTTCCAGTACTAGTTTATTTTTAAAATTTAAGAAAACTACATCAACAGAGATCATAGATTTTTTAGAAATAACTATTTTTAAAGACAGGAATGGGACCCTAGGCACTCAGCTTTATAGAAAACCTGAAAAAGGAATGCATACTTGCATCGAAATAGCATGCGTCCGCAATTTATGTTTGAAAATATAGTGAAGAATCAACTTCTAAGAGCAGCAATACTGAATACAGATGATGGTAATACGGGCATACAATTAAACAAATTTGTTTCAGACTTTGTGAAAAGAGGCTATGATAAGAAAAAAGTGACTAACATCTGTGATGAGGTTATGAAACATAGGGCAACCACTACCAAACCAACTTTTTCTAGGGAAACAGGACAGGAATCAGTTACCAAGAATAAACGCAACAGAATTAGATGCATGTTGACTTATAATAAGAACACTAGAAGTATAAACCAAATAATTAACAAATACTGGCACATCTTATATGACATACCTAAACTGAGTGCTATAATCACTGAAAAAAAAAATCGGGGTACAACAAAAGGCACAATCTAAAACAAATGTTGTGCCACAAAGAACAAACTCAAGTGAATGAATATATACACTCAAAAAGAAGATGTACATTTAAATGTAGCAGGTGTAGTTTTTGCAGTTTTATAGATGTCAGTAAGGTCTTTACACATCTAGTGACAGGAAAGGAAGTTAAACTAACTGCATATGATAACTATGAAAAACATAATTTAGTCTATTTAGCTGTATGTAAGGTATGTCAAGTATACTATGTAGGAAAAACAAATAAGAAGTTTAAAGAGCGCATTTCCAACCATCTATCTGAAATGAGGAGAGAAGTTAACTGACACTTTATATAAACATATGAAAGAGAAATGAGTAAGTTATACCTTTAAATTTTCTATTCTTAAGGTAGTAAATGACACTATTCGTGGAGGGAATATTAAAGATAGGACAAAGGTAGAGGAGATGAATTGGATTTTGTGCCTCAGAGCTCACATTTTACCAGGTTTAAATGGCAGTATCTCTTTAAACTACCCCTCCATCAACTGGGAAAACTACTCATGCACCAATACACTTGCCCAACGCTTCCTGGAATTCATTAATTCCAATGCACTGGACCAGCTCATTTTTACCCCCACTAGAGGAATCAACATCTTTGACCTGGTTATTACTAACATGGGCAACCGCTGCTCAACATCAATAGTTAATTCCTCCCTGGTTAGATCCGACCACAAACTAATTACCATGGAAATCCACATCTCGCCCACACCAGCAGCAAAGGCAGCCACCATGAAAAACTTCTCCAAAGCTGATTTTGGACTCCTAAAAACAGAGGTGGCTAACTTCACGGTACCCATGCAAATAGAAAATAGGTGCATGACTGCCGAATCATACAGCAATGCACTGTAAGAACATGTGCATAAATGCATGGAACTAGCCATACCCAACAGAACCAAGATGCTCTCCTCCAAAAAAGGAAGCCAATCTGGTGGTCCCTCCCATTAACAAACTCTATAACAGAAGGAAGAAACTGTTGCAGAAAAAGGTGAAGTCCCAAGACTGGAAAAACTCCCTTATTAGCCTCAACAAAAAATTGAGATTCCTCATCAAAACCTCTAAAGCTAGCTATGAAGGCAGAATTGCGGCAGACACTAAACAACCACAAAGCCTTCTCCAGGTATATATCAAGAATTTCCACGGCAATACCCAGATTTGCTCTGAGTTACTGCACAATGGTGCCTCCTATACTGAGCCAACAGATATTGCCAACATACTGGCCGACAGATTCAGTGCCACCTTTACCCTCACCAAAAGACCAATCACAATACCAGAAGAATGCCAGGCACCCAGCATTACTGCAACACAGGTTAAAGCTGCATTGTTCAAGGCCATGAATACAGCTTCCATGGGACCCAACAATATCCCTGGCTGTGTTCTACAGGAACTACAAAGTGAACTGGCACCACACCTGTGTGCCCTATTCAGTCACAGCCTCACCTCAAGCTTTGTCCCTACAGAATGGCACACTGCTACAGTCATCCCTCTTCATAAAGGGGGAGCAACTTATAGACCCTGGGAATTATCGCTCCATTAGCCTGACTAGTCTGATATGTAAGGCTATGAAGTGCATCATCATGGACCTAATTAACAAGGATATAGGGAATCTCCAAATCCTGGATCCCACGCAATTTGGTTTTGTGAAGGGTAGATCATGCCTGTTCAACCTGGTTGACTTCTTTAAGTCAGTCACCGGAGGTGTGGATGAGGGCAAGGCAGTTCATACAGCCTACTTCGATCTGGCCAAGGCCTTTGATACCATTCCCCACTCAGGAATTATTGACAGACTCACCAAACTAGGCATCAACCCCTATATAACTAGTTGGGTTGGAAACTGGCTTAAAGATAGAACCCACAGTATGAAAGTGGCAGACTCCAAGTCAGACTGCCGACCAATCACGAGTGGAGTCCCACAGGGATTGGTCCTGGGTCCTCTCCTGTTTGGCATTTACTTCTCAGAAGTCCAAGCCAACATGGAGGGACTCTGGCTGACCAAGTTCGCCAACGATTGCAAGCAGGGAGCCATAATCAACTCCCCAAGTGATGTAGACATCCTACAGAAAGGCCTTACTGAGACTAATGACTGGTGTCGAACAAGGTCTCATTCCCTTTGGGAAAAATTCAGTTCCCACTAATTACCACACTGAATACTGAAGGCATAATAAGAGATCTGGAGAAACAGGGTGACAGCAACCTCTCCTTCAACCACCACACTACCACGGTGGTCAGAAAGTCCTTCTATGTGGCACATCTCATTACCAAGGGTTTTGCATCCAGGAAGAAAGAGGTCATCATCTCTCTCTCTACACTTCCCTCATTAGACCAATCAAGTTTAATGTCCCATTTGGCATGTACCTCACTAAACACCTGCAATAGCTGGAAAGGCCACAAAAGTACCTCACAAAGAGGATGCTAGGCCTTAAACACATGCTCTACATGGACAGACTCAAATAACTCCAGCTTTTCTCTGTCTCATATCGTCTATTACGAGGCGATCTCTGTTTGACTTACAAAGCCATGTCTGACCCAGCCCTGTTGAAATGTTACACCTAAAGAAATCCCAATTCCACCACACCGCACAATCCAGGGGATCTAAACCTCATTACCACAATCAACAGAACATGCTGGAGGGACAGGTTCATAACCCAGAGACTGCCCATGCTCTGGATAGACTTCCCATACATGTCAAGCAGAGCACCTCACTGGCCCTTTTCAAGAGAAATCTTGATGAGTGGATGGGAAATAGAAAGTTCACCCCGGGGATCACTCCAGTGGCTCTACTTGATAGAGGCACCGGGAACTAATGGAGACATGATGCCAGGGCACTTCTATGGGCTAGGCTTGTAAAGGCTCCAGGGCCGTTGTACACACATATGAACCTATAAAACCCTGCTGAAAGAGTTGCATAAACTCTTTGAAGATGCTATCATGTGACTGAGATACTGTTTAAATGGGTTACTTGTGCTGTTTGTCTTATTTTGCCTGAGGAAGGCTTATGAGGCGAACATTTTTACTAGCAGCTTTAAGTTTGAATAAAGTGTTTTTATTGAGCGGTTTGTGGTTACAGTGACTTTGTATTGGTTTTAGTTTTTTTTTTAACTGAAGTACACTGGATTTGTTTACATTGCTGGCTGTTCTTTGTATTGACTACACAGACAATACACAGCAAAACAGCTTAAGTACATTCAAATGCCAAAAAAGTTTCTGCCTTAAGTTAAAGCACATAAGGTTGGTAGCTTCACATCCCTAAAGGAATGGGAACAGCAAGATGGAAACAAACAGTATGAGGCAGCATTCTTGGTAACAGGATGTTAAAGTACACTACAAAACAGTTCACTGTCTGGATGAAATAGCAAGCTGTAGCGTTTTTTCAAAATGCCACTACTTTGTTTTGTTTCAACTACTTATGAAATAAAAATTATGCAGCTGTCTCTGCCATCTTCCCACATTAATACAAATCAAAACTTCCAGTCTCACACAAGTCTCCGAGCCCACCAGGCAATCAGGCATTGCCTCATGATGCTGATGTCTTCGCACACGCCCCTGCATGTTGATGACATTGCAGGATACACTGGTGATGTGTGATGATTTCAACCCCAACTTAAAGATTGTAAATAAAAAAAAAAAAAAAAAGAAAAAGAAAAATTGGGAATTGAAAGGCCCACTCAGAAATTCGTGGAACCCTATTATTTTGCCCTCAAAACTGGTAAACACCGAGAAATTCAGTATGGTTGAGAGGTATGCTTCAGAGTATTTTCTACTGGAAAATCAAAGATATTTCTGAGTATAGGACATGCTAAGGAGGAAATAAAAAGTGTATCCAACAAAAAATCAGCCAGCAAACAGAAAGGTCTCTGCTTCTCATTCTTCTGAAAATTAAGTTCATAGACGGACTTTGCCAATGAAACATTTTCCAATCTTCCAAACGAAGATGCTTCAAATACAGGAAAAAAAGCAAGAGTTTCATTGAAGAATTAGGAGTACTTTGAACATGAACCAGAATCTGGTGATGGGAAATGGAGATAAACAGGAAGAATACCAGCAACAGTAAAATTAGTGAATAAATGGGGCATTATAAAGCATCAATTACATTTGTGAAATATGGCTTTGCAAGAAAAAGTGGCTGAGAAGGAGTGGACTTTTGTTGACTTTGTTAAACTTGTACCTGGACTGTAAAGAAAATACCCCACTTTATGTCATTACATACTGTGAGCCAGGGATATTTTAAATTTGGGGAGAGTCTTCTCAGCAACTATTTTGTCTGTTAAAGATATTAAAATAAATGAATACTTTTTAGTTGGAAGAAATATAGACTTTACAGTATAACAAGAAAAGAATGTATGAATCTTCTCATACTTTCTGATGATCTATTACTCAAACAGCATAAAACAGCATGTGAGAGATGTACATATATAATGACACTGGAAGCTATCATCCCACACACAACTCAGACATCAGGATTGTCAGCAGTACACTACATCTCACCACAATCATACTACAATCCTTCACATGCTGATGTTCTAAATATTAATTTGCCTAAACTTCAAAGACCGCCAAAAGGCGACACAGGTGCAAAGCACCCTTAGCCGCACTATCTTCCTGTTAAGGCCACCATATCATATAACATAAGGAGTCCCAAAGTCATGGATGCTTAACCTTTAAAGGCAGACATCCACTAAACCAAACATTCCAGTTATAGGTGACTACACTGTAAAACATACAGATGAACCTCTTATCAGGCTGAGCAAGGACAGACTGAAAGTTACTTGCATGTCTGGTGTAACGATCCATCTGATCAAACATGCTCTCAAGTCCCTGAACAAAAAGTACCAGTATGACTCCTTTACAATGTATGGGGGAGTCAATGACTTGAGATGTACCTCCTGGACAATGTGAACCTAGACATGATGGAGCTCTCAAGACTGTGTGTCCCAGGCAGGTATGAGCCTAGCATTATGTAGCATTTTACCTTCTCCAAGGATGCTGCAATATGAGCAAAAAATAATTGCCTTCAAGAATTAGCTTAATTTTTGATGTCATTAAGACATGGTCGACAGACTATGCTACTTTGCCATGGATGGCCTGCACTTCTCCACTTCTAGGTTTTCAAATATTGACAAAGACATTTCCCACCCCCATAGTGCCTTTTTTCACAATGCCAGCCAGATACATCTACCAACTTAATGAAACAAGCAAGGGAAAATATGAAGGTGTTACTGATCAATTCTTCTAACCCTGGAGAAAGTAGACATCCGGGTAGTAACAGAGACACAAACAGCTTAAAATGGCAGAAAGTATTCCAACTGTGCAGGGCTATAATGCCTTCCACACTTTCAGTCCAGCCACCATGTAGCAGGAGAAAAAGATGTTGGTGTCAATCTTCATTCAGAAAAGACTCACAACTAGGCTGGTTTAGCAGTATGATGAACTAGAGCTTCTTCATGGCCAAATTATTATTAGAAAGGTTCCTTACTACATATTGGCTAGCTATACATCTTGCTCTATGAACCAAGAAAGCCACAATGCCTATCTACAAGAACTAGAGTCACTCAATATTAAACCCAGTACAATTTTCCTGGATGATGTAAGCTAACTACAGACCAGAAACAGAGATTCTGGGGCTTTATCAAAATAAATACCCTGGAATAACTAGTCAGAGTACCCAGTGACAGAATAGCATCTTAGACCTTGCCCTTACTAATATGGGGCATCTTACACGACCATAAAGCAGTCTCTTTCAAAAGAGAATTGGATCCAGGGACCACTTCACTTAAACATTTAGCCAAAACAAACTACCTTTTCCTATATAATACAACAGGAACCTTCAAATCCCCACCAAATCCAGTTAACTACTGAATATGTGGAAACATACACCGTTAAACTAGCAGTATGTAAACAGCTGCACAAATGTGGCTGTATCTGATAGAAACAAGCAAAGGGCATAAAATAAAAACAAAACTCCTAGTGAAACTTTAATATCAATAAGCTTTACCATAAAAGGAAGATTATTGGGTAAAAGAATAAACAGCAGTACACAGAATGATACAACCCTTATCATTAAACTAAACAAGTAACTTGGGTACTTAAATAAATTTACCAATTCCAAGTTCAAAGCAAAAACAGACACACAAGCAAAGGAAAATCACAAGGCCATTTTTCACTCAATGCTAGATTAACCCTCCTCCTTCCACAATATGGTTTTCCCCTTATTTCTGCATGGATTCAAACTATGTGGCAGATTTCCATATGTGACAACCTTGTCAATAACTATGTAAATTCTCTCAGATATCCTACTATGTTATGTTGGGATTTTTGACATTTGTGGTAAAAAGGACCATACTTGCAGGACAGTTCCTTGAGCTTTGGCATGGGGAGAGAGAAAGCTGTTTGAAATACTGCATTATTTTCTCCTTTTCCTGCAGTTTTTGGAAGATTTCAGCAGGGGGTGGTAAAAAAACATTACCTTTGTCTGAAGAGCCATCCAAATACCTGGCCTTATCAGATAAAGACCAGAGACAAATCCAGGAATTCCTATAAAGTATACAGGCGTTACCAGTGTCATAGTCAAAACTTGATGGAATGTTGCTATGTGGCTTACTTGAACATGTTCTGCAATGCACATTTATCAAAAACAGAAATGTCAAAGATTAAATTATTCATACTGACAAAAATAAATAAGCATCACATCATGCAAGTCTGTTAATTAATGTCATAGAAAAAGTGGGAGAGTTGTACACTTTCCTTCCAAACCTATCCATAGTCCTAGTGTAATGCATTAAAGAAAGCAGAAGTTTAGAGACCTCATCAAACTCCACTGAGATACCTGCAGGGTCAGAGAATATATTTTTATGCAATTATTTGTGAATCTGGCACACTAATATCTATCATGTTTTTTAGGAGCAGAGGGCCATGATTCAGTGCCACAGAGGCAGACAGAAAAGATTCTTTTAAACCTCCAGTACAGGTAGAACTGCAGACTGCTTTGGGAAGTCCACGTGAAATGAATTACATTATATTTTTTTGCATGTCAGAGACTTGTTTTCCTTTTCAGTTGAAATTCTGGATACCTTTATGAATGCTCTTCTTGAGGAGAGTCGGGAGGCAAAGCTTCTTCTGCTTCTGACTTGTATCAAGTGAAATAATAAAAATGAGAGGAATATGCCAATAACTAAAGATCAGAGGCTGAAGACCCTTCAAAAGAGGAGTCTCTATCTTTTTTTAAAAGGTGGAAGAAGTGAAAAAAATGAGGCATCTGGAGAGATATTATGGTTTAAAAAGCCATTGAAAAAACTGTTCTACTCCTGCTGAGGATCTTTAGAAGTTGGAGTGACAAGAGCCAAAACATGTTTTACCTTTTGTTCTCTCTTCATTGAAGTATCTACAGAAAGAATGGGAGGAGAAGCAGACTCCTGAAGTACTCCCAAGAAGGGTCACCAGTATGTTCTGTTAGACAAGGATCTCATAAGTTCATAGGTGTTTACTAGGCTAATGACCATGAGGGCGTTCCTAAGCCTAGCCATGCATCTCAAATCTCTGACAAGTTCTGGTACTCCTGATAAGTGTAAAAGGGGTATGGAATGTGAAACATTTACAAGCAGAGGCTTGGCAGATGAACAATTTACAGGCTACTGAGTCCATTAGAGAGAGAGAGGTGCCAAATCAGTGATTAACTTCCTGTTCCAAAGAAGGCATATGCTCTAGGCTATTTACCTGTCTCTCCAGCAGGTCCTATTTATACCACAGGCAAGGTTTAAATCTTTAGAATGGGCAATTCTGCTGCTGTTGGTTTTGCAGATATGCAGGAGGTCCAACAGAGTGGGGTCTGACAATGCCTTGGATGCCAGGCATAGATATCCCCTCAACAGCCTGTAGGAGACAGAATACAGGTTCAGGGTCTTGAGGTGGTCTGCACAGGACATGTTACTTATGCCATGTATTCCTTTAGTGAGGAACCTCTGTGGATATTCTAATTGCTGTATATGTCTGGTTAGGTACATACCAAGGGGGCATTGTACAATGATACGTCTGATGAACGTCAAATACAGTGGGACAATGACTTCCGTGGACCTAGATGCCATACCTTTCTTTATAAGCTGTACAACATAGAATGAATGATTTCCTCACTATTGTAGATACATGATAATCAAAGGCTGGATTACTGTCTGTGTGTGTCAACAGGTCCCTGACTACTGGGTCAACTCTTAAGATTTAGTTTTAGTCCACGGCTCTGACTCCAGTTGTCTGTTTGTGTCAGTCCTTCCTGGAGAACATTTATGTTGGTGGGTGATTCAATGACAGCTCTTAATCTGCAATCATTTGCAAATTTAGTTAGCCAGAGGCCATTGACTTTCACCTTGACTTCAAAGAAGTAAATGCCAAAAAGGAGTGGTCCTAGGCCCAATCCCTGAGGGACTGTGCTTGTGACTGCCTCTTTGTAGAGGTGGACTCCCCAGTTCTAACTTCCTGGGTCCTGTCTGTGAGCCAGCTGAATAGCCACCAGGTGACATAAGGGTTTGGACCTAACCTCTTAAATTTGTCAACAATGCCCAAGTGAGGTATTGTGTCAAATGCCTTGGTCAGGTCAAGGTAGGCCATGTGAACCATTTTGCTCTCATCTATTTCTTTGGTGACCTTCTCAAAGAAGTCCACCAGGTTGAGTAGGCCTGACCTGCCCTAGATGAAATCAAATTGGGTTGGGTCCAGTGTTTGAAGGATTCCTATATCATCACTGATCATTTCCATGATAATTCTTTCTATGGCTTTGCTTATGAAACTAGTGAGACATGTGGGTCTGTAGTTTCCAGGGTCTGTAGATGACCCACCTTTGTGCAGAGAGATGACTGTTGCTGTACTCCATTTATGAGGCGTGTTTGAAGGCTACAGTTAAATAGCAATTCCAGAGTGTAAACAATTTATTAAGTGCATAAGTGCTTTCACAGACCAAGCTGCTTCATCAGTTGCAACTTTGGAGAACCTGGCCATCTTTGAGTCCTTTTGTCTTGACGGATCCATCAAAGGAGATGTTAACAAATTATGTCTTGAAGGCCTCTGCGAAACTGATTAGGCGCAGCCAAGCATGATGCCTGATGGCAATGCTTGAGCCAGCCACCCGTGAGGAATCTTCCAACGCATTGGAGATTAACCTCATGGACGAATTAGCAATGGAATGAAGGGTAGCCAGCTTGGGAGAAACAGTCAAATTCCTTCTCTGACATGCACCCAGTGAGGGAGGTTGACAACTCCTTAATTAAGTCCCTCTGGAGACGGGTGAAATGAGTAAGATACTTTAATGCTCACAGGCTATAAAGGAAGCCGAAGCGAACACCTGCTTTGCGAATCTCTGCAGAGCTCTCAATTCACAATTTGGAGGATGGACAGAGGAACTCTGCTCCACCAACTCCTTCTTGGTGGCAGCGGCCACCACGATAGCATCAACTGGGACTGCTTTGGACCAGAATGTTTTATCTGCTGGGGGACTAAGGAACTTATCCACTTTCTTTGGAGCTGTCCGATAACCCTGGAGCAGAACCCACCCCCATGGATTCTGGAGCAGCAGCTCAGACCAAAGGGAGGTCTGTCCTGGGGCGTATGGACAGAGGCCATCACAGATCCCGATGGGGTAGGATCCAAAGAGGGACCCGCAACTCCCACCACCTCCATACTGCACACTAGTCCCTGAGAATCCAAGCCTAAGGTCAGATAAGAAGTTAAGTGGGGGGTGAGAGACTGGGTCCCTGTCCTGTGGGTTGGGAAAGCCAGAAGCCCTAACTCTATTTGAGCTTTCAAGAAGGACTGCATCATCCTGTCCATATCCATAGGAAAGGCAGTCCTGGAAGATCGGGAGGACATGGAGGACCTGGTTGGAGAGCCCTGCCTGGAACCCCAGAATCTTCTCTTGTGCTCTCTGGATTAAGGCCTACTTAGAGGAGAAAAGGCCTGCACTGAAAATCAAGGGATCCAAGGGAAGGTCCTCCACTACTATCGACTCCGGCACAACTCTCGCATCCAAACTGCTCAGAGCCGAAATTAAAGAAGGATCCGAAGTTGCTACTCTTGAATCCCTTGGATCTGAGTGGATTGGATCCGTGGTCAAAGCTCCTATCCTCAGATCCAAAGGTCTCGAATCTGGAGCCTTGGATCCAGGGGAGGGAGATGAAGGTGTCGGATCCGAAGGCCTGTGGTCCAAACCTTTGGATCCAGGAGTGGACTCCCTGGACATCTTGGGACCCGATGATCCCAGATCTGACACTGCCCTGGCTGGAGCCAGATCCGTGGACTTAGGATCCGACAGCCTGGGATGTTTAGACGGGGCTTCTCAACCGAAGGAATCTTGTTCTTCACCCCTAAAGAGCAGTGTCCAAGGGGCCTCCCTTCACTAGGCCCTTAATTAGTAACTTGTTCTGGCGGTTGACCAAAGCTCTGGGGTTGAAGGCAGCATAAATACTGCACTCAACCTTGACATGATCACCACCGAGGCAATACAGACACTCCTCGTGTGAGTTGGAAATGGGCATTTTCCAGCCGCATGAGGAGCATCTCTTAAACCGTAAGGGTTTGTCTGACATTACCACAACAAAAGAAAAACCCTAACTAGAAGTCTGGACACAAGCACAAAGTTTAAATACCCAAACACCTGTCTGAAACACAAAACTAACTACCAGAAACTGTAAAATAAGACTAGTTTAACTGGAAACAAAACAGTTTTCAATACCCCTAGCAAGCCAGTGAAAAGGGCGCCAAACGCCTAAGTGGAAAAACAAAATGAGAGGGAAAGAGAAAAGGAGATAAACTTTAACTAGCACTATAAGACAAAGGATTAACCCCAAGAAAAGAAATATCAACAATGAATCACTTACTAACTATGAGGAGCTGAGCAATCTGCGTCTGTCTTGATGAAGCAGCAAATGAGATCTGTGGGATTAGAGGGCAGCAGAGCATCATGGGAGGGGAGGAGCTTGAGCTAAGCTATTATCTTAAGTATGCTGGTTTGCATCCGATATGGGATCCTAGACCCTAATGTGAAGAATGGTGACTAAAATAACATCAGATCCAATACAAAATGTAAGAAAGTAAAAACAAACTAACCTTCCCCTCACAGCAAGTTGTGGCAGAGTCTGGTTGAGCTTTTCCAGTAAAGTGAAATACCTCCCCCAATCATCCAAGGTTCTCACTTTGCAGTCTTACTGACCATCTGGTCAGTCAGAAGGGACATGTCAAAACGTTGTGCCTTGTTGGCCATCCAAGGGGTCTCGAAAGTGGGGACAGGAGTAGTACTCAGGCAGTCTGAGTTTGTCATGTGTTTTGACAAAGAAGTCGGACTCTGACAGTGTGAAAGAAAAAAGTTCTGCACTTACTATAATGCCAGATTTGTGTTATCTTCTCCTGTTTGGGTCAATGTATGGGTTAGCAGATCCAGCTGTATCTGAGTTTGGTATCTTTTTCGAGCTCTTTCATCCAGGGTTCAGCCTCCTTTCCTACCCATAATTCTCTCTTCTCTACAATACCTCAGATCAAGTTTACCCATTCTTATCTTCTATCTTATCTACAAAGCTCAAAAAATGTTATTATTATACATTAAACAAAGTAGAGAAAGGTCAGCTCAAGGCTGAATATGTATGACAAAGCCCTGCACAGGTCTAATCAATTCTGGTAAGAGGGATGGAGGGAAGAAAATTGGACAGAATAACATGGATGCAAAGTTATGGGAGTACATAACTTTCATATGAACAGTAGACCAACTAGGTGCAGCACAAATCTCCTCTATGTGGACTGTAATAAAATAAGGAGTGGATGCTGCCACTGATCTAAATGGATGGGCCTAGGATTTGTGTGGTATGGTCAATACCTTTTCGGCAATCAGGCAGCCATCTGGACAGCACAACGTTTGAGCCATCATGTCCTTAGTCTTGGAGAAAGAAAGAAAAAGTTGATCTGTTTTCCTGAACCCTTTGGTAAGATGTAGATAAAATTTCAATTGATGGTGAATATCAATCAGGTGTAAGATACATTCAGCTTTCTTAGAGAAGTTTGGAAAGAAAATCAGTAGGGGTTAGTCATATGATTAAGTGAAGCTTCTGAGACCACGTTGAGAAGAAAATTTGGGTTAGTCCGAAGTGACATTCTATCCTTGTGAAAAATTAAGTAGGGAGATTTGCAAGATAAAGCTTGAATTTCTGAAATTCTCCTGGTAGAAGTAACTACTACTAGGAAAATTGTTTTCCATATTGAAAACCTTATGTCTGCTGAGACTGCTTGTTTAAAGGGAAATCTGGTTAATGCCCAGGGATGGACTGGATCTTCTGACAGGGGGACATGATCAAAAGAAAGTCCTTTTAGGAAAACCTTAGAGAGGTTTAAGGGTGCAATATGATTTTGATATTTCACAATATTAAAATTGGACATGGCTGCTAGTTAAACCTTAACTGTTGAGAAACAGGCACCTTCCTGAAATAAACCCTCTAGAAAGTCCAATATATAGGGGAGAGCTTCTGAGAAAGGGTCTAAGCCTTTAAAAGAAGCCCATACTGCAAATATATTCCATTTACTTTGGTAAACCTTTCTTGTGTTTGGTTTCTGGGATGATGATAAAATGTGAATAACTGCAGCAGAAAGCCTAGCATCCCTGGCCATCAATGAAATTGGAGGAACCATGCAGGTAACTTCAGGGCCTTCAAATCTCAGGGAGGCTGACAGGAAGGGTGACATATGGGGTCTGGAAAAGGATCCAGCACCCATGGAGTGTATTTCCAGTTAAGGGCAGTGGAAGAAAACCATGCCTGTCAGGGCCAGAATGGGGTAAATGAGAATTACAGTTACCTTACAACTGATGGCTTTCTGTAGATTCATAGATGTATACTAGGCCAACGACCACTGGGCCTTTTTAAGCATAGCCAGGCACCCCAAATCTCATAAGTTCTGCTAACTTTGTTAAGTGTAAGACGGGCTTGAGAGAATAAACATTTACAAGAAGGTACCTACGAAACGAACCATTTACAAGCTACCTGTGTACATTATAGATATAAATGCAAAACCAGTAATGAATTTCTTGTCAAAGTGTCCAGGTTACACTTGAATTGGCTTAGGGAGGAACTCAGTTTCACATGGATGGGGAGCCTGTTCCAAAGAAGGGGAAGTCTATGGGATACATACCTATCTGTCCAGCAGGTCCTATTTATATCACAAGCAAGGTTTAAGTCTTTAGAACAAGTAATTCTGGTGCTGTCCATTTTACGGATAAGTAATAAGTCCATATGAGTGGGGTCTGATGATGCCTTGTATGTTAATCATAGATCTCTCCTCAACAGCCTGTATGAGAATGAAGATAGGAATAGGGCTTTGAGGTTGTCTGCAAAGGATGCGTTATTTATGCCCTGTATTCTTCTGTGGAGGAAACCCTGTGGACATTCCAACTGTTGGATGTGCCTGGTTTGGTACAGACCACAGAGGGCATTGTACTCAATGTCAGGTCTTATCAATGCTGAATATAGTGGAACAATAACCTCCTTGTTTTAGATGCCATACCTTTGTTTATAAGTTACACAACATTGAATGATTTCCCCACTACTGAAGAGAAAGTGATGGTCAAAGGCTAGATTACTGTCTACATGTGTCCCCAAGTCCTAGGCTACTGTGTCACCTCTTAGAGGAGTGCTGTCAATATGACAGTTACCAGGAGTGGTTGACTTCCTGAAGGATACTATTAGGCATTTCTTGGCACTTAGTTTTAGTCTGTAGCTCTGACACCAGATATAGTTTTAGTCCATGGCTCAGTAGAAATTTGGTTATTAAGGGAAAAAGAGGAAGGCATACAGGAGACCTGGGGTCCAACTGTTGATTACTGCATCTCTCTGTGGCTCTCCCTCTGGGGGGATGAGGGTAAAATAGCTGCTGTACTTCCTGTTCAGATGGGAAACAAGAAAGTTGCAGAACAGTTGACCCCAGAGAATGAAAACCAGTCACCACTTTCTGATTGAGGGACCACTACCGAAGCAGAAAAGAACTGCTCAGTTTTTCTGCCAAGCCCCTGGAACTCCCCAAGATATGCTTTGCCACTAGAAAGCATTGCCCACTGCCACATCCTCGTGGCATCCTGGTATAATGATGGGTTCCCCTTTGCTTGTTGATGTACCAGACCACCACTATGTTGTCCATCTGAATTGAAATCAAACCTCTGGGGAGACAGTAGTGAAAGGTTTTCAGTGTTAGAAGGTTTGCCCTCATCTCCAAGACACTGATGTGAAGATTGGTCTCTGTTATGGACCATGTGCCTTGGATGGTCTTCCCTTCAAAATGCCCCTCCCCAGAAGGGAGGCATCTGTGGTCACAGTGACCATTGAGGTTGGATGGGTGAATGGCTGACTCCAAGAGATAACAAGGGCATCCAGTCACCACAGAATGTGATGCCTGCACACTGATGAGTCATATTAGAAAGGGAAGAGGTTAATGTAACACTGGCCACTGAACCAACAGGGGCCCTTGCAGCACCTTCATATAATATCTTGCTTGTGGAGCCAGTGAAATCTATGCAGCCACTGACCACATTAGTTGAAGAATCATCCTTGCTGGGAGATTGGAAGATGAGAGGACTTCAGAACTGTGAAGACTGATGGCTAGAACTCTAAATTCCAGTAGTTTGGCAATTTGGGATGTCGTGTCCAGAAGCCCCCCCTATGAATTCTATTGCTTGTGTCACTGTCAGCCAGCTTTTCTTCAGCATTATTGTAATGCCTAAGTGGTAAGTGAACTGGAGCACGAAATCCCTGCACTAGATCAGTAGATCTCGGGTGGGAGTGGTAAGGAGCCAGTCATTTAGATAGGAGAACACCTGGAACCCTTGCAATCTTAGATAAGCTGCCACCACTTCCATGCACTTGGTGAATACCCTGGAGTCTGTGGTGAAACCAAAGAGCAGTGCTTGGAAGTGGAAACGACTGGCTCCCTAGCTCAAAGAACAGAAATTGTCTGGAGTGCATTGCTACCTTTACATGGTAGTAAGCATCCTGAAGGTCTATTAAGCACATCCAATCGTCCTTCCTCGGAAGAGGTGAAGTGGACTGCACCATGACTAACCAGAATTTTGTCTCACAAACTGAATTAGGTGGCTGAGGGTCTGGAATTGGCCCGAGGTCCCAAGTCTTTTTCTGAATCAAAAAGAATCTTGAATAGACTCCAGATCCTTGCTGATCTGGTGGAGACTCCTGGATGGCTCCCTTTTCTAGCAGCTTTGACACCTCTGCTGCTGCCAGTTTCCTCTGAATGGGTAAAACATTGGGGATTCTCCTTTTGTTGGTGGTGGGGGGGTAACATAGTCTCTGGTAATTATCTTCTGCACCAAGAATCTTGAGTGATGGCTAGCCAGGCATAAGGGTGTAAAGATGAGCACCACCCAACTGCCTCCAGCGTGCAGCAGTCAGGCAACCATTCAGAAATGCTGGAAGAGGTTCTCAGTAAAAGGCCCTTGAAACCCCAAATCAATGATCTCATCAGCATGTGGAACCACCCAGGCAGAAGATGACCCAGCCCCAAAAGACTCTAGGAATACTGATTCTTCTTTAGAGGGGGCTTTTGATGGTCATCCCTCCCTTTGCTTCATCAATTCAAAGATCTCTATGAAGGAGATGTCTTTCTAGAGAGACCTTGGGACCCCTCCCCTTAATCAAACTCAGTATCTGCAGTGACTGACTCCTGGAAGGAGTTGACATGTCTCCTTTTGCAGGATCATTTCCTGTGACTTTCTTCAATAGGGGGTGCTCTAGAGAAGTGTCAGAATCAGAATGGGGACTTGCCAGATGAGGATCCTCAAAGTTAACTGAGGTTAGCTGTCCCTGATGAATAGGATGTGTGGTCAGAATTGCAGAATCCAGAGGGAGTCATGAAAGTGCCAAGTGCATGTAAGGAATCTCCTCTCTATAGACTTGGACTGGACCATTTCAAAGGTTTTAAACATAGAAGTTGAGATTGGTACCAAAGACCCTAAGGGAGGGACATTCCTGCCCCCAACTTGAATCTGCCCCGAAAGCTGACATCAGACCCAAGCAGTCTAAGGCCAAAGTACTCAGAAGCAGAAACAGCTTCATAACCTTCACAGTCAAACTCGTCTCCCATACATTGACCCCAGCCCCTTGGCTCTGAGACCCTTTGCAAACTGATGGTGCCAGTATCAAAAGGGTAAGGGCAACTGCTGTTATTGAAATGGAACCTGCTTTTGGCTCCAGCAAGGCTTTCTCATGGGTACCACTAGGAACCGAAGAACCTGGGTCCACAATTCAGACCGGAGAAGAAGCCAACCTAAAGGGGAACTGACTGAGCCAGACACAGAGATGCTGTTGGATGGAGGCCATCTGAATCAGAGTAAAAAAAAATGTCTTCATCATCCCATCAACATTGGCTTCACAAAGGCTTCTCGGTGAACAAAAGGACCTGTATGAAGAAGCCATAGAAGGTATTCCAGAAGATAAATGTCTGCCCTGGAGAATGGCTGAGTGGAGTCACAGACTTGCAGGGTCTAAGGAGAAGAAGCAAGCTGGAGGGGTTTTCAGACCTGACTTAGCTCCTAACCTTGTGTGGAATTCAACAGCTTTGGATTCTTCATGGCCAGCCCAAACTGGGGAATCAGATCCAAAGATCTCTCTCAGTCATTCTCTGTTTTTCCTTTTCCTCTCTACTCTTGTCTCTTCCTCTGTCCTTTTCCTTGGCAGTCTTAGCTTTATCTACTTACTTGGTGCAATGAGAGGCTGAAGTAGATGCTAGAGGAATGTACTCTCCCACTTGGGCAGGGAGAACACCCTTTAAAACAAGCTTGTTTCTCTGATCCACAAGAACCTTGGCTCAAAAGTACAAGACTTGCAGTCAATATTTAAATGGCTTGCCCTCAACCAGTAAACAAGCAGGTCTTGCAGGGAATCATATGCCCATAGAGACTACATGGTCTAAAACCAGAGGCACTGTCAGACATCTTAAAAGGAACAAAAGGAAAGAACAACACACACAAATGACAAAGTCAAGTGAAACACTATCCCTTTCAAAAAACTAAAATAGTAAAAATCACAAAACTTGCATAAAAATTCTGCAAAAGGTAGCAATTTAACAGCATTTAAATATGCTAGATTTTTTAATGAGAAAAAAGGCAAGAAGTAAAACTTTCACAAGAAAAGTTATAGCAAAAAAATGGTACAAAACTACCCAAGAAGAAATGTGGCTAGATACAGAATTTATATAAAGGCTATATGAAAGAAAAGGACTTAAGCCCTAGCAATGATAGCAAAAACTATCAAATAACTCACCATGATTGCTGAGTCCTTGTGGATCACACCTGGACCATACAGGCAGGAAATGTGATCTGAGGTATTGTAGGAACAAGAGGGGATAATGGGTAGGGGAGGAACCTGAGCCCTGGATCCAAAAGCTTAAAAAAGGTGGCAAGGTTGGATCTAATCAGATCTGATAACCCATACATTGAGTCTGTTGGAAAAAAACAACACTGTATATCTGGAACTTCCTTCAGTTTTTTAGGCTTCTTATATGGTTGCTCAGGGGCATCCAAAAGGGACAACTCATGGGTTATCTTTCCTCATGTTAGGTTATTTAAAAATTTATTTTCAAAATACAGTCTTAGAGAAGGTAAAAGTATTTCTGATAGCCTTATGTGCAAAAGACTGACAGATAGTAGGCTCTTTATAATTAAGTTCAGGTCTTAAACAGAACAAATATTTCAAATGACTATCCTTATAAGGGATATGCCAGCTGCAGTAATATTTCCCTCTCCTAGATGAGAGAATTTTCTTCACAAAAAATATCTGCTAAAAAGAGGAAGGGTCCCTGACAGGGTACTTAACTGCCCACAGTGAATGTAACTGTCATAGACTGTATGACTGACAGACCTAGATAACAAACAATCTTCCTTCACAGACAGGTAGCAAGAAAGCATGGAAGATCTTCATGCTCTGATATCTCTATATCTATATCTCTGATCTACAACCTATAAACAAAAGTATGTGCATTGATCTATGACCTATGCACATGCTATTATGCAAAGGTCATAATCAGACATACAGCACGACAAGAAGGTGCCTAGGCTTTTGTAGATTGGCCAGATATAAGGCTGGGTGTACAGTATCCTCAGCAAGACACATCACATTTGACAGCAATACTGCAACAATGATCTAATGAAAAACATTATTCCTTTAATCACAGAGGTGCACATGTAAGCGTCACACTCACCAGCAAAGCATCTGTTGTGTGACCCCATTATAGTTTGGCTGCAGGAATAATAGACCAACATGGCAAACTGCTGGGAATTATCTGTTAGTCAAAAGCATGGGAAAAATATCTCTAAATAGAAGAGCTTTGAGCACATGATGACTTAAGAAGCAATTACATCTTAGAATCTACTGCAACATTTTCATGTGTATAAATGACACCATGAGGATCATATTCTGGCCATCAAAAATGTCTGAGATGAAATGCTGTATATTATATAATTTAATATTATTTCGATTTTACAGATGCACTGAAACTAGCGGAACAGTAAAAGAACTTTGCTGAGTGACAGGGATCTGATGCTCGGAAGCATATATGCCAAGGATGATGCATGAGGCCTGGGACTGACATCTTGGCCACGTTCCCTGTCAATGCATTCCTCAATTCATTAATGCAATTTTTGCCAGGCATCAACATATGTCTAAGCTTATGTTCTTTATATGAATGTTGGAGGTGGAAAACACAGTGGACCCTGCAAACTTGGATAATAAACTCTGTTGGCTGAGTAGAATCCTGAGCCTTGAGCAACCACAAGCCACAGAAAGGTGACTAAAGAAAGTGCTTCTTTTGAGCACACTAGTAGGCCATACATCTTAAATGATCAATAAGGTCATGGACAGTGCCTACACATGGCAACATGTATTGTACTATTTCTGTGCATCTGATCATCTGCCAAAGTGCAAGATGGGCAACAGCTTGACCCCTCACTAGTCAAGGATATTCTCAAACACCTTCAGAAATGGACTTGGATTGGGCTTAACCAAAGACTGCTCTTGTCTTTTCGATCCTTATGACTGTGCTCAAGCATAGGTCCAGGATTTGTGCATCGGAACACCTACATAAAAGGAACCTTCAATTGCAGAGACCCTCCTTGAAGAAAGATATACCAGGAGTTCCTCCCTGCAGTATTCTCCATGTAGCCAGATAGCCTCTAACATTTATGGCAGTATTTCACAGTGATCCTCTCCTAGGCAGAAGAGACAGCGCGGGGTTGGGTTTTGGCTAGTTGGCTGCTTGCCACAATGACACTAACAAATGATATTTACTTTTAAGGCATCAAATAAGGTAATTTTTCAATGAAGTGCATCAATATTGCAATCCAACTGTGTTAGCAGCAGAAAAAAAAAAAAAACAGGCAAAATGGCTATACACAATTTAACTGTGTATCATAGGATGTTGTGTCAGGTGCGAAACTGGAAAAAGTGAAAATGAACCCAACTGCTAGCCCATCAAGATAATGTTAGTGGTATACTCATTTGTCTGAATCTACTCTGAGGGTCCACCCTGAAAAAGTCTAAGTTAAGCGGGATGCAACCAACTAAGAATACAATACTTACTGCATTCTCACTCTCTGAAGCAGTCAATTTCTTCAGCAGTACTTCCTTTTGTTCAGCTAGTCTCAGTGCATCCGTCTGTAAAACAGAAATATTCAATGAGATAATATACAGCATTTCAGCTCAGAGATTTTACCACAATGAAACAATATACACATTTTAAATCACATTCAACAGAGTTCATATGCTGAGGTTTTCAAATCTGTACTTCCAGATAAAAACACATGACCACTTAGGTAACACCCCCTTCTGTGCAACCATGAAAACTCACTATACTGCAGTCAGGATTGGGAAACCTGTAAAAACTGAAATCCAGGTCAAGAAATAATGGATTTTTAAGGACATCCCAGTTTCAACATTGTGCAGGGAAGGTTAACCCTCTGATAACAGAATTATCACTACTGCAGCAGATAGATCTGCTGAGGGCAGCCGGAGAGCGGGGGGGGGGGAGCTTGTTGATGGTGATAAAGGCACCAGTTCTATGGTTCCAGTGTCCAAATAGGACCTAAAAATGAAGACAACAAACCAACATACTAGGGAAAATGATAACATTGTAACTAAGAGTATCCAATACCTAAGCAGAAAGACCACCGACTTGGTAAAATGTGAGCGTTTTGTTCTTTATTATATGAAGAACTTCATCAGAAAATAAATAAATGTTATAAGCTTACAAATAAATATCTTTGTAGAAACTAATCATAAAGTTGTTACATGACCAGTGATGTAGTATCGTACAAATCGTTAGTCAATAGATGTGTTGGCTGAACAGACCTATCATTATTAACAGGTTGTACACTTTGATAACTGAACAATAAAACTGTGGTGTTTTAACAGCCAATGGTTAGGCAAGCTGGATAAACCTATCAGGAAGATGCAGAAAGAGCTGTGCAGTCGATCACTGAGTGGGAAAAAATAACCAATGGGAGTGTAAATGCACTGTGAACTGCAAATAGGAGCCAATGGTTAGCTAAGCTGGATAAACCTATCAGGAAGAAACTGGAAGAGTCGTGCAGTCAATCACTGAGCAGAAATATGAACCAATGGGAGCATGAACATTCTGCTAACTGCGAATAGAAGGTGACTAGTCTCATAACAAATCCGAGATGATCAGAAAGTGGAAGGGGTCAATCCCTGAATGTGGATTCAATGCTAACTAATATGTTACGGTTGCTGAAATAAAATGGCTAGTAAAAATGAAATGGTATTAGGAAAGCATGGTGGCGCTGGGGAGAGGTTTGTAAAAATGAAATACACTGCAAAAGGCAAAATAAGAACAAAAGGTGCTAGTACGGGCGGCTGGTTTTACCTATACCAGCACAGAGCGCACCTAGTGTCCAAACTTTCATTAAGGCTGGGTGGGGGTTTGGCATTCACTCTTAACTGCCAGAAGAGTTCCTTCACCTCCAGCAAGGTGTCTTTGTCGCCAAAAGAGTCCTGAACTTGTTCCAGTATAAAGAATGGAATCCTTTGAAGTCCTTACATGAAATACTGTGTTTTGCTAAGGCATTCTTGAGATCCTGGTTCTGGATGGCCGCAAGATGTTCTTTGACCCTGTCTGAAAGTTTCATCAAGATTTTGCCAATATAGAAGTCCTTGCATTGTGTACACCACGTAGGTACTGTAGCAATTGAAAACTTGATTACAAGAGACTCGAAGGTTGCAGTGGTGTAAAGTGTATGAATCTCCAGTGAGTAAGTAGGCACAGACAACACATTTGCCACATTTAAACAAGCCGTGTTTGATGGTTTGCGTAGTGGGGGCAAGGGGGCCACCTCCTGCTTCTTCGAACACTCGCCTGAGCATCTGAGTTTTCTTGTAGCTGAAATTGGGCTGTCTGCCTAAGATGTTGACCATGTCCTGGTTGCTAAGGATGATGTCCCAGTTCCTGGACAGGATCTCTCTAATGGGAACCATGTCCCTGGAAATGGATAGAGGGAAAATGAGAGAGAAGTCTTTGTTATCTGGCTCTTTGGTCTTGTACTTAACTCTGTATTTTAAAATTGGTTGAAACCTAGTGTGCCTCACTTGATTAATCTCAGTGTGGAGCTTGAGCACCAGGCTGGGTGGGTAATTCCTGTCCACAAACATGGAGCTAAGAATTGCACATTTGGTGTGGAACACCAAATCCTTGCTGATTAACCTTGAAAGCCTGATGAATTGTCCTTTAACAGTGTTGATTTTCATGTAAAAGGGGTGCTGGCTTGTAAAAATAAGAAAATTATTCCTGTAGGTATCCTTACGATAGATGGTGGACCGAAAGATGTTGGAATCAGGGTCTAGGGAGACCAGAACGTCCAGAAAATGTGCTGACGTTCCTATGCTGGAAATTGTAAAATTGAGAAATGCAATACTCGCTGATTGACCAGCTAAAAAGCTCTCTAATGCCTCATGGATCTCTTTCCAAATAAAAAAAATATGTTGTCAATGTAACAATGGTACAGGTACAGTGTTTTGGAAGCCTGGCAGAAGAGCTAGGACTTGGGTCTCCCAAGTGCTGAGAACAAGATTCGCATACACTGGGGCCATCCTAAAGCCCCTCGCAACACCCCTCTGCTGTCAGTAGATTTGCAGGTTGAACTAAAGAAAAAAGTTAGTGTATGACTGCAGAGATGAGGTCACAAATGGTGTCTATGCGATTTGGTTCAAAGGCTGTAGACTTGAGAAGTATGTTCCTAGTAAGAGAGAGCCCTTCCAGATGTGGAATGTTGGTGTATAATGCCTCGGTAAAGCATAAAACTGGTAACCAGGGAGTTACTATGTATTTCCATTGTGGCTTCTGAGTACTCTGATGCCTCTGCTGTGATGAAATTACAACAGTTTTCAGTACTGTAACTGGGTAAAGTACTTCTCATTACTTCATTTAATTGCTTTTAATGGCCAACACAGTGTTTTTCCCAAGTTTATTTCACCTGCGATTAATGTAACTTAGTCCTAATGCTCTTATTTTATAAGAGGAGCGATGCCAGACAAGCAGAAAACATAATAAAGCAAGAAAATGACAATTAGTGCTACAGATTTGAAAGTGAGGGTTATAACCCTCACTTCTGGTATTGGAGCATTGGTATTGTTCCTTTGGACAGTCTGGCAGACTGATGATAAAGTTTTATAACTCTTGCTGGTAGGAGGATTTCCTGCAGGACAACTCAAGAGTTGCTTTCTAGAAACTATTCTGCAGGATACAAGATAGGAGCAGGCACTGTCTTAGTATTTCTGGGCTTTTCATACTCATTAATTGGAGTTCAGCACTTTGGCTGCATGTGCAATCACTGTCACTGCTGACTACAAAGTACTTTTACTGTTGCAGCAGGCAGAATGCATTTAGAAAAATTGCACAAGTTTGTACAGTAGAATGTCAGTTTTTCATCCAGGACTGTGATATTTTGGAGTAATCTTTTGCAGTATTCCTTAAATAAAAGAATAAATAAAACTACTAATATATATGCACTCCATGTTTCAGCTAACATAAGATGGACAGTGGCAGGGAGCAGGTATATCTAACTAAACTTTGGTGGCATGAAGTGCTAATTAGGAAAGTGCCAGCATTGTTTTTTACCCCCTAAACTGAGGCATTTTTTTGTGGAGGGAATAGTATCCAAATCACCTTTCAATGCAAGAAAAAACTGTGTTCTATACTGACGACTCTTTTTTTTTTTTTTATATTGCAATGCACGTGCTAATCTACTCAAGGGCAGCACACACTCAGTAACATTTTAGGACACTAACCATCATGTCTTCTCTTCCACGATGCACAAAAAAAACAACACTGGTAGCATACATGGTGGTGTGGTTCAGGGTTGTGTGTGTAAATGACACAAATGTAGAGGGGGTGATAGGGACCAAATGGTGTTACAAGAAATCTGGTGAGGGAGAACAGCACCTATAAATATGTCAGCAAAATTACCTTCGACTGAACCATTTTTTTTTTTTTTAAATCATGGTTTACATATTGTAACAGAAAGAATGCAGTGAGCCATATGTATTTTAAGAAATGTTTTTAAGATTTATGCCAGTTTTCCCTTTTGTTTGTTTTCTTTTTAGTGTACATTATTTGTAAATGGAACATCTCTATTTTGCCAAATAATGCTAATAATTTTAATGGATGTAATTTATCAAAAACATTCTGTTTACTTGTAAAAATTGTAGTTTGAATAGCATCAGTTTTCTCACTGTCTAACCAAGGTGTCTCTACTAAGTTAACTCCAGACTCGAGTTTGATTTAGGAACAGCTGCTAATTCAGTTTCTTTAGATACTCACTGACAAAACATTTAAGCATTGATATCAATAACAGAAGTCAGGGTTATTTTTTTCACATCATCTTGTAGTGATTGACTGCAAACAGTGATATATTATTAACTGTTTTAGAGTGTTATTAAAACTTGATATGTTTAATGAAAAATGTCTGTTGAATTTGGTGGACTGCTAGTCAAATATATCAGATATGGACAATGGGAAAAAGTACACTTTGTTTACATGGTACAGGCGGCAAAACATTTGCATTTAAGTAAAAATTTATGAAATTCATAATTACTTATACAGTGGCTATAAAAAGTGTTAAAATGCCGGGTTTTTGTGATATAAAAAAATGAGATCACAATAAATCATTTCAAAACTTTTCTCACCTTTAATGTGATCTATGTTGTATCTTTTAGCTTTTCCTGGTTAGGGGTTGTGATCTATAATCTGTGCAATTCAACTGAAAAACAAATGTGTTAGGGGAAAAAATATAAAAAATAAAAAACGTACAATAAGATGGTTGCATAAGTGTGCACACCCTTAAACTAATACTTTGTTAAAGCACCTTTTGATTTAATTACAGCAGTCTTCTTGGGGAGGAGTCTATCAGCATGGCACATCTTGACAATATTTGCCCACTCCTTCTTGCAAATGGAGATGGCATCTTATGTACAGCCCTATTCAGGTCACCCCACAGATTTTCTATTGGATTTAGGTCTGGGCTAAGGCTGGGCCATTCCAAAACTTTAATTTTATTCTGATGAAGCCATTCTTTTGTTGATTTGGATGTATGCTTGGGGTCACTGTCATGCTGAAAAGTGAAATTTCTATTCATCTTCATCTTTCTAGCAGATGCCTGAAGGTTTTGGGCCAAACGTGACTGGTGTTTGAAACTGTTCATAATTCCCTCCATCTTGACTAAAGCCCCAGTTCCAGCTGAAGAAAAGCAACCCCAAAGCATGATACTGCCACCACCATACTTCACCATGGGGATGTTGTTCTTTTGGTGATGCGAAGTGTTGTCTTTGCATCAAATATACCTTTTGGAATTCTGGTCAAAAAGTTCAACCTTGGTCTCATCAGACCATAGCACGTTTTCCCACATGCTTTTGGGAGACGATGTATTGCTTTGCAAATTTTAGCTGGGCCTGGATGTTTTTCTGTGTAAGAAAAGGCTTTCGTCTTGCAACCCTACCCCATAGTTCAGACATATGGAGAATATGGGAGATAGTTGTCATATGTAGTATGCAACCAGTACTTGCCAGAAATTCCTGCAGCTCCTTCAGTGTTGCTGTAGGTCTGTTGGCAGCCTCCCTGACCAGTTTTCATCTTGTCTTTTCATCAATTTTGGAGGGAAATCCAGTTCTTTGCAACATCACTGTTGTCCCATATTTTCTCCACTTTTTGATGACTGTCTTCACTGTGTTCCAAGGTATATCCAATGCTGTGGAAATTTTTTTGTACTCTTCTCCTGACTGATACCTTTCATCAATGAGATCCCTTTGATGCTTTGTAAGCGCTCTGCGAACCATGGCTTTTGCTGTAGCAGGCAACTGAGTAAATGTCAGGAAAATCCTACTAGGACACCTGAACTTTATTCGGGGTTAATCAGAGTCTCTTTAATTGATGGCAGGTGTGTACCCAAAAAGACTGAATGCTGTAATTAATAAAAAAGGTGCTTCCACAAAGTATTAGTTTAAGGGTGTGCACACTTATGCAACCAGCTTATTGTATGTTTTTTATTTTTTTCCCCTAATAAGTTTGTTTTTCAACTGAATTGTACAGGTTATAGGTGACATTAAGGGTGGGAAAAGTTTTGAAATGATTTATTGTGGTCTTATTTATTTATATCACAAAAACCTGGCATTTTAACAGCGACGTGTACACTTTTTATATCCACTGTAGTTCCTTTAATATTTGCAGGAGCCAGTTCTTTGGACATGGCTGGATCTCATAACAAGACAGGTGGGGTTTGCAGGCCTGATATGAGTTGCAATGATAGCTTGCTGGAGGTCAGTTTCATGAAAAGTGAGCTGATAGACAACAAAGTGATTGACATGCCTTTTGAGGTGACTTGTTCTTTGGTGGAGAGGCAGTCTTGCATCTAAAGCCTAACTTCATGCAACTGGTTTTGCTTATGTACTGCTCAGACTTAATAAAATTGCTAACATTATGTTCCCCACAAGACAGCACTTTCCATGACAGGTATTTTAAGTCATTTGAAGCTGTTGATTAAAAAAAAACAATTGGGCAAGCTTCTCCAGAAGAAAAGAGATTCCATGGGGGAATAGGATCCTTAATACAAGGGCAGAGAAAAATGTCCCACCTAAAAAAAAATTTTGCAAACTTTCTGTGCCACAAGACGGGTAGAGTGGAATCCCTGATAGAAGGTGGATACAACTGTCAGATTAAATCTTATGATGGAGAAACTGAAGTCTACATCCAATAAGAAAGCTAGAAAAAGGAGAACCAAGAAAAATGGAATTGGGAGTATAAAAAGATCCAAGCCTTCTGGATTTATATATGCCTCTGTACATTTTCTTTGTGGATGGCTTGTGAGATGCAGTAAAGATCTGGACCATTTTTAATGGTATGAAGGGTCCCTGGTCATTATAGGGATTGTAGAAATCATTCAGTTAGCAAGGAGGAATGAATGTCTGGGTGAGGCTTGCCAAAAAGATGAACCAAGAGATCTGGGTGGGGCTCCAGAAGCAGATGCTGCTTTCTGAGATGAGGCCAAGGCAGGGGGGATCAAAACTTCCTGAGACCATACTGGAGCTATGAGGATCACCATCACTCTGTACAATGTGGCTTTCTGCAGAAATCTCTTGAATGTGGTAGAAGGGTGCAAAGGCATACTGAAGGCCTGCCTATACCTCTCAACCTCTTAGTGCAAGAAATCTGAACAAAGGCCTAAAAACAAGTACAGATTTTAAATATTCATAGGTTGGTACTAGGCTATCAGCCCTAGGGCCTATACAAGCCTAGCCATAACAATTCCCTGGCTATTTCTTCCCACACTATTTACTTCCCTGGACCCCTGTCTAGAAGGGCGACTGATGTGATCCCCGGGGTGAATTTCCTTTCTCCCATTCAATCGTCAAGGTTCCTTTTGAAGAGGGTCAAAGAGGCACTCTGCTTGACATGTATGGGCAATCTATTCCAGAGTCTGGGGAGTCTCTGGGTCAGGAACCTATCCCTCCAGCATGTTTTGTTTATTCTGATGACAAGGTTTAGATCCCTGGAGCGTGTGGCTCTGAGGGATTGGGATTTAAGTGTAGCATGTCCAACAGCTCTGGGTTTGACATGGCCTTGTATGTTAAGCAGAGATCGCCTCTGAGAAGACGATATGCGACAGAGTATAGCTGGAGTTTGTTAAGGCGGTTAGCATAGGGCATCTGCTTTAGGCCTGTGATTCTTTTAGTGAGGTATTTCTGCGGCCTTTTCAGTTGTTGCAGATGTCTTGAGAGGTACATACCAAACGGGGCGTTGTATTCTATAACGGGTCTAATGAGGGATGAGTACAGTGGGACAATGACCTCCTTTTTTCTGGATGAAAAGCCTTTAGTGATGAGGTGTGCCACATAGAAGGATTTCCTGACTGTTGTGGTGATGTGGTTATCGAAGGTGAGACCACTGTCCACCTGTGTCCCTAAGTCTCTTACCACACTTTCGGTGTTTAGTGTACTGCCACCTATATGGTAATTACGGGTGCATGTTTTTTCCCAAAGGGGATAACTATACATTTCTTGGCATTGAGCTTGAGTCCATGGCTCTGGCACCAAGCATCTGTTTCTGTAAGGCCCTTTTGTAGAGTATCCACATCATTTGGGAATTCAATAATGGCTCCCAGTTTGCAATCATCTGTGAACTTTGCTAGCCAGAGTCCCTTAGTGTTGGCCTGTACTTCAGAGAAGTAGATGCCAAACAAGAGCGGTCCCAGGACTGAACCCTGAGGTACTCCACTTGTCACTTGTCTGGAGCTGGATTTGGAGTCGGCTACATTTACAGTGTGGGTTCTATCAGTAAGCCAGTTAGCAACCCATTGGGTGACGTAGGGATTAATGCCCAGCTTAGTAAGTTTATCTATGATTCCAGAGTGGGGGATGGTGTCAAAGGCCTTGGCAAGGTCTAGATAGGCTGTGTGAACCACCTTACCCTTGTCCATGACTCTGGAGACTGATTCAAAGAAGTGAAACAGGTTCAGGAGACAAGATCGGCCCTTCACAAACCCAAACTGGGTGGGGTCCAGTGTTTGAAGGTTGCCAATGTCTTTGTTTATAAGTTACATGATAATACGCTCCATGGCCTTCCAGATAAGGCTCGTCAGACTGATGGGATGGTAGTTTCCGGGATCCAGTGTGGATCCCCCCTTGTGGAGTGGGATAACTGTAGCTCTGCGCCACTCAGTGGGCACGAAACCTGAGGTGAGGCTATGATTAAACATGACACTTAGGTGAGGTGCCAGTTCATATTGTAGTTCATGTAGTACACAGTCCTGGATGCCATCTGGTCCCATGGATGCTGTATTCTTAGCTTTGGAGAGTGCGTTTTTTACCTGTGTGGCTGTTATTACCGGAATTTGACAATCTTCCGGTATTGAGATGGGCCAATTAGGGGGTGGGAGGGGGGTGAAGTTGGCACTGAATTGATCTGCCAGGATATTGGCAATATCCTTGGGATCAGTATATTTAATGCCATTCTGTTTTAGCTCTGAGCATTGCCATTTAGATTCTTGACATAGTTATAGAATGCCTTGTGGTTGTCTTTGGAATCTTTGGCAATTTTATTTTCGTAACTAGCTTTGGAGGATTTTATGAGGATCTCAGTTTCTTACTGAGGCTGGTAAGGGAGTTTTTTGCATCCTGGGATTTTCCTCTTTTCTGCAACAGTTTCTTCCTTTTGTTGTAAAGTTTGTTTATGGCAGGGGACCACCAGATTGGCTTCTCTTTTTTGGATGAGAGCATTTTGGTTCTATTTGGGATGGCATGATTCATGCATGAGCGGATGTGCTCGTACAGTGCCTTAGTGTAGGATTCAGCAGTTGAACTTTCAGTTCCCATCTGCATGGGTGTCATGAAGTTTGTCACTTCAAACTTGAGTAGCATGAAGTTGGCTTTGGAGAAGTTTTTTATGGAGGTTTCCTTACTGGGGGTGGGGGTGGGATGTGGATGTTAATGGTGATTAGCTTATAGTCAGACCTGACTAACGAGGGGGTGACCATAGGTGTGGAGCATCGATTTCCCATGTTGGTAATGACCAGGTCTAGGATATTGGAGCCCCTGGTGGGACTATGGATTAGTTGATCCAGGGTGTTGGAATTTATGAATTCCAAGAACCGTTGGGCAAAGGTGATGGTACACGAGTAGTTTTCCCAGTTAATGGCAGGGTAGTTAAAATCACCCAGTATTAGGGTGTTTGGTTCTATCTTAATATTTTCCAGTATGTTTAGAAAGGTGTAGTGAGACTCTTGGGGCATGGTAGGGGATCTGTAGCAAGCTACAATTTGGATTGCAGTCTTACCTAGTGTTAGTTGCACCTGGAGAATTTCAGACGCACTGTGTTGGGCAACTAGCCTGGTGGTGTGAATATCCTTGGTGAATATTGACACTCCTCCACCTTTAGTGTTTCGGTCCTGGTTTGGTGGCTGAAAAGTGTGGTGAGAGTTGTAGCCTGATATTATGCTTATAAACTCTGAAAGTTGCTAAAACAACAGCATTTGTGTTAGTTTGCATTTTCTGAAGGGTATGAAGTCTGAAACTCAAATGTATATCAATATTTAGTAACTTCAATCTTCATTGATTTGCCAGAAAATACACGTTTTATGTGGAATAGACCAACACTATAAGACAAAATTCTATACAGTTGAGAGGTATAGGCTTGCCAGCCATTGATGGACTACAGCATCCAAAGGAACTTGTTCTTATGTGGGGATGAGGGAAATGATAGCGCTTCACTAGGCATTTGATGGGGACTCAAAAGGTCACAGCTAGGTTTCCTCATTAACATAATATCATACTTGCTGTATTTTGACTGAAGGACAACTTGAGTGTCATGAATCTGCTCAGTCCCATTTCCAATGACCCGAACACTCTTCTTATACAATTCAACCTACAAGACTCATCCTCAACACATTTTACCACTCTCTGCTAGATCTCATATTAACTAACAAATCTCTTATCTCAGTCACCACCATCTACCCACTATCTTTCACTGACAACTTCTCTATCAGTTTTGATATCTATCATCCATCTATAAATATGCCTCCATATTTCTTTAACAGATCACAGCAGGACATTAAACTTAAATTCACCCTCTCTTCATTCATTCATTCTAATTTCAAGTGACCTTAACACTGTTGCAGAACTACTCACCTCTATACTAAGTTGCAAAAGGTTTGATTTCCCAGTAATCCAAAGACTATATGAACCAAACACTAAAATATCACATTACTAATAGTATCAAAATACCCATCAAAAACACAGTATGCTGTACAGAGCTAAACAGTTCTTTAATAATTCCAAACTAACTTTAGCTACCACTTTTCTATTGCCTACACTTCTATATGGTTCCCCAATTATGACTAATCTTCATGCCTCCATTATACATTAGTTTGAACAATGTTAAAACAAAGGGGCTAGATTCACTGCAAATAAACCTCATGGAACCCCATCACTGTTCAGCTCTAAAAACTCTAAGCTGGCTACAACTTTCCCACTATCTATCTTGCACTCAGTTCATAAAACAAATATATAGTCCTTCTTGCCCTGCTCTTAAGCAATATCATTCAACACTATCTGCCTACCTGAAACCCAAGGTCTTCTGACAAAACTCCTAGATATCCACAAACCTCAAAGATCATCTGGTCTCAGTTTGCATGCCAACTGTGTAGTTAAAACCTGGAAGAGGCCTTTCTACATCTACGAGGTCTATACCTAACCCAAATACTTTCAAAAAGGAATTTCTAACTCTTGCCTCTGCTCTTGCTCTTCACCATCCTAATTCCACTGAAGCATAATTACTCATCTCCCTTCTAACTTCTCTACTCTAAATAATACACTTCATCTTCAGAATTAACCAATAACTACTCTGTTTTTTTTTGCATGCTGATGTACTTGAGGTCCTGAGTATGGACTTGGCAGTTGATGTGATCTATTTGGATATTTCAAAGGCTATTCATACAGTTCCTCATCATCAGATTATAAATACCTTATTGAAATGGACGTTCAGTTATTATGTGATAAATTGGATGGTAGGCTGGTTATACAACAGGACAACAAAAGTTAATATTCGGTTCTCGGCTGGAGTGCGGGGAGTGCCCTCTGTGTGGAGTCTGCATGTCCTCCCCGCGGTTGGTTGGGCATTCGAAAGACATGCGTAAATGGGCGTGCCTTCATTGAAGGTTGAACGTCGAGCTGGCACCTCGGCGTTCATGAAAACCTACTGCCAATCATTAGCGGACCGGAGTTCCACTGTGGCGACCCCTAACCGGGAAAATCCAAAAGACAAACAACAACAACAACCAAGAGCTGTGGATGGTAATTCATTACTGAAACTAAGCAGAAATTCCTTAAGCTCCCAAGAGCAGGATAAGTTATTTCTTACAGAAGTGCAATTCAATGAAATAAGTGTAACGCTTATAATTGTGCTACACAGTTAATCGACTACATTTTGCACTGTTATAAAGCTTTTTTACTGCTTCACTGCATTTATGTACTGTTGTATACTGTTTTAACTGTATTTTTCATTTCTAGATACAGTTTCATTACTCTGATTGCATGTTTGCTGAATTACTTAACTGTACACTGCTTTTTCATACTGAGAGTTGTATTTTCTGTTTGTGAGTGCTCTATCCGTGCTTTTCTGTGCATTTTTGATTTTTTAAGGTTTCTGTGTTCTAGTCTAGTCTGTTTGCAGTTAAAAGCATTCTCTAGCATCTGCTTGCTCCTTGATCTGTTTAAAACTTTCATTTAGTGGCTACAGCTAGTAACTGTAATAGTTTCGCACCCCCCTCCCTATTGTTGTGGTGTTCATATACTTGGTGGCTTTGCAGTTGCCCGCCCATACTGTATATTTTATCTGGGACACTCCTCCCAGTCTAGTGTCATTAGTTCATTCAATCTAATAGAGAGAGAACATTTGTGAAAGCCAACCCACTCCGATTCTTAACCTTGAATTAACTTTTGTTCCAGCTTTCTCCATTTCCACTTTACTGAAAAAAAAATTCTAAGCTTGTTTCCCCCCCTTCCTGTAACAAGTCTAGTCCAGATACAGATTTGCTGTATCTAGGACTGTTTACTACAGCACTCAACTTTCCTCATTTGTCTAGAAGAAAACAGTTTTAGTACTTAATAAACAAGCACCTATCCAGGCATGTCTAAAGGTCAGCTCCCGGTGTTTTCTCCTATCTACCTGATGAATCTGGGCATCTTGGGGCAATGCAGCAGTTGTCTCATGTACACAGACAACCCTCTCCTCCTACCACCCAACACTACAACTTGTGAGAGATGCACTTATATAGCCAAACTGGAAGCAAAGCTCTCTTCACCGAAGACTGGACTAGACAGTCAAGAGGAGAAGGTAAACACTTGCACCTCACCACACTCATCACATAGTCCCTCAAAACCTACACTACAAAAACACACACACAGAAGCACAAAACACACGCCTACATTCGCGGAAGCTCTCAATACAAATCAGCCCAAACAACCGAGACATCCAAAGCAGAAATGCAAACAACCTCCACCCCCCCCCAACACAACCCAAATGAGACACAGCCCACAAACTCAGTGTGCTACTCAACTACAGCCCATAAGGCATAATGTACCCAACACTCTAGTCATAGGTAACTCTATAGTCAGGCACACTGATGTTACACTCACCAGGCTAAACAAGGAGAAAGTTACTGTCAGCTGCCTATCAGGTGCCAAGATCCACTACATAACGCATGCACTCAGGTCACTCCACAACAAGTACAAATATGACTCTGACATTGTCCATGTTGGTGTGAATGATCTGAGATGTACCTGCTTGGACTACATGAAAAGAGACGTATAGGATCTCTCCGATTTTGTAGCCCAAGCAGGTATGACCCTAGCCCTGAGTAGCATCCTACCATCACCCAGAATGATACCACAGTACAAGGACAAAATGATTGACTTCAACAATTGGCTAAGCTTTTGGTATCATTCTAAGGGAATCCAGTATCTGTTTGCCTGGGATGACATGATCGACAGACCACGATGCTTTGCCAGAGATGGCCTGCACCTATCACCCTTGGGATTCCGGATACTGGTAAAGGCTCTTGCCACCCCTATGGTGCCTTTTTTTAGGCAAGTTTCAAATGACAAATTCACCACCGTAACAGGTACAAGCAAGTAAAATCAGAGGGTAATGCTACTCAATGTTAGAAGTCTAAACCTCAAAATGCACTCACTCGAGGCACTCCTTAAAATGGAGAACATCGACATCTGTGCAGTGACAGAAACCTGGTTCAAAGCTCCAGAGAGCACCCCTGCATTACCAGACTATAATTCATACCACACCATTTGGCCACCTAACCCAGACCGAAACATTAAAGGTGGAGGCGTGCCCATATTCATTATGGATGCCCACACCTCCAAGCTAGTTGCTCAGCATAATGCAGCCAAGATTATCCAAGTGCAATTAACTCTGGGCAAGACCACAATCCAAATTGTAGATTGCTACAGACCACCCACCATGCCCCAGGATTCCCACTAGTCTTTTCTTGATAGACTGGAAAATATTAGGGTACAACCCAACACCCTAATAATGGGTGATTTCAACTATCCCACCATTAACTGGGAAAACTACTCGTGTACCAAATTTTTTGCTCAACGTTTTCTGGAATTCATAAATTCCAACGCCTTGGATCAACTTATCCACACCCCTACCAGGGGCAGCACTATCCTAGACCTATCCTAGACCTGGTCATTACCAACATGAGCGACCAGTGTTCCACACCAGAGGTCAATTCCTTGTTGGTCAGATCCAACCACAAGCTAATCACCCTAGACATCCACATCCCGCCCCCACCCCCTATTAGGGAAACAACCATAAAAAATATCTCCAAAGCCAACTTCACGCTTCTTAAGACAGAAGTGGCAAACTTCATGACACCCATGCAGAAGGACAATAGAGGTACGACTGCTGAATCCTACACAAATACACTTTGTAAGCACTTACACAAGTGCATGGATTGTGCTATCCCTAACAGAACCAAGATGCTAGCCTCCAAAAAAAGAAAACCAATCTGGTGGTCTTCTGCCATAAACGAACTCTACAACAGAAGAAAAATGAGTAAAATCCCATGATTGGAGGAACTCCCTGGTCAGCCTCAGTAAGAAGCTGAGATCCCTCATAAAATCCTCCAAAGCTAGTTATGAAAACAAAATCACCAGTCATTCTAAAGACAACCACAAAGCATTCTATACCTATGTCAAGAATCTCAATGGCAACACTCAGATCTGCTCTGAGTTACAGCACAATGGCACTAAATATACAGAACCAACTGATATTGCCAATATCCTGGCAGATAGGTTCAGTGCTAACTTTACACGCCCCCACTCCCTAAAGGGCCCATCTCTATACTGGAAGTTTCCTGTAATCACGGCTGCACAGGTACAAACCTCACTCTCCAAAGCCAAGAACACAGCATCCATGGGACTTGACAACATCCCAGGCTGTATTCTACATGAACTACAAACTGAATTGGCACCCCACCTAAGTACCATGTTCAATCATAGCCTCACCTCAGGTTTGTGCCCAATGAATGTCTCACTGTGACAGTTATCCCACTCCACAAAGGGGGAGCCATGACAGACCCTGGGAACTACCGCCCCGTTAGCCTAATGAGCCTGGTCTGCAAGGCCATGTAACGTATCATCATGGAACTCATAAACAAAGACATTGGTAATCTCCAAACCCTGGACCCCACACAGTTCAGGTTTGTAAAAGGCAGATCATGTCTCCTAAACCGGACAGACTTCTTTGAAGCAGTCAACAAAGCCATAGATGAGATAAGGTGGTTCACACAGCCTATCTACATCTCACCAAGGCTTTCGACACCATCCCCCACTCTGGAATTATAGATAAACCTCACTAAACTAGGTATAAATCACTATGTAACAAGATGGGTTGCCAACTGGCTTAGTGATAGAACCCACACTATGAAAGTAGCAGACTCCAAATCCGACTTCAGACCAGTGACAAGTGGAGTACCACAGGGTTCAGTCCTGGGTCCTCTCCTTTTGGTATCTGCTTCTCTGAAGTACAGGCTAACACAGAAGGTCTTTGGCTGACTAAGTTCGCAGATGACTGCAAACTAGGAGCCATAATCGAAACTCCTAATGATGTGGACATCCTACAAAAGGGCCTCACTGAGACAGATGCCTGGTGTCAAAGCCATGGCCTCAAGCTTAATGCCAAAAAGTGTATTGTCATCCCCTTTGGTAAAAACTCTGTACCCATGAACTACCACATAGGCGGTAGTCTACTTAACACTGAAGGTGTGATAAGAGACCTTGGGACACAGGTGGACAGTAGTCTCTCCTTTGATAATCACATTGCCACAATGGTCAGGAAATCCTTCTACATGGTACACCTCATCACAAAAGGTTTCTCATCCAGAAAAAAGAGGTCATTGTTCCCCTCTACTCATCACTCATTAGACCCATTATAGAACGCTCCTTTTGGTATGTACCTCATAAGACATCTACAACAACTGGAAAGGCCACAGAAATACCTCACAAAGAGGATTACTGGCCTCAAACAGATGCCTTATGCAGACCATCTGAAAAAACTCAAGCTTTACTCCGTCACATATCGCCTACTCAGAGGCGATCTCTGCCTAACATACAAAGCTATGTCAAACCCAGAGCTGTTGGACATGCTCCATTTAAAGAAATCCCAATCCCTGCTAGCTACACACTCTAGGGACCTAAACTTTGTCACTACAATAAACAGAACATGCTGGAGGGATAGATTCCTGTCCCAGAGACTTCCCATACTCTGGAACAGACTACCTATGTCAAACAGAGCTCCTCATTAGCACTCTTCAAGAAAAATCTTGATGACTGGATGGGAAATAAGAAATTTACCCCAGGGATCACTTCTGTGGCTCTGCTTGACAGGGGTACAGGAAAAAAATTTTCTTGGGTGGCGAAAGCCAGGGTACCTTTTTAGCTAGGCTTATATAGGCCCTAGGGCCAATAGTCTAGTACCTAGCTATGAACCGATAACCTAATTTATTGTGTCTATATCTACAAAATTACTTATGCAGCTTTTTACCTCTGTAATAATACACATTTTTATCACTGTAATTTTAATTTAATCCTCTTGTATCAATTTATGTCAGTGTCTTTGCATGCATAATTGCAGAGCTTTTCATCTCAGGGCTCCACTGAAAATGGACATGTGTATCCAGTCAGACTTTCACAGTAAACAAATGTCAATAAATAAACTGGTTAACCTACAAGCTTAAAGTTCTTCTGCAGCTCAGAGAAAAGTCATGGCCTTCCTGGAAAGCCATTCTAACTGCCATAAACGGAAAATGCTACACCTAGCAATCCTGCCAAACAAATGGTACATCTTCATAACAGTCACCTGATAAAATCATACCAAACCTCACTAATAAAATCCCTCCAAAGCTTCTGGAAAAAGGTTCACTTCCTCTCAACTCTCTGCCTCAGATTTCCTTTCTGATTTTGGTAAACTTCGCATCCCTTACTCTAGCTAATTCAAAATGCCTCTGCAACCCCCATTACCCCTCCATACAGCCCTTCATTCTACTTCAGAACTATTACATCCAAGGACATCCACCCACTGCTCGAATAGATTAAACTAGATATCCCCTCAATACAGACAAAGTACATCCATCATTCATTTATCATTGCAGAGACATCATGACCCCATTGAAATGCATCTACAATCTATTTGTTACACTTATTATGCCTAATAAGCTTGAAAAATGCCATTGCAAAACCTCTAACAACCAGAGTCCCTCACTTCCAGCTAATTTCTTTCTTACCTATAAAAGATTCTAAAAAACATTACTTTACTTGCATCTCACTCAGTGTGTTAACCAATACCAACTTCTCTCTCAAAAGCAGAATGGCTTTTCTCTGGTTGCAATACATCCACAGCTATTTCGACATTCACTGACAACTTGCTTCTTGGAATGGATAAAGGCCAAATGACTGGACCCATTTATATTGACCTTGCCAAATCATTTGATCTTGTTAATCGTTCAATTCTCCGAGACCATCTCACTGAATTAGGCATTACCGATGACACCCTGCCCTGGTTCAAAAACTACTTCTCTAACCACCACTTCTCAATGAATCTCAGCGCAACAAACTCTCTCTCAATCTCTCTGCAAAAAAAGCCATCTCCCAATTATCTATTTTGGCACCTCTACTCTATCTACATTAACAAACTCCCTCTTGACTTGGCCTACCATCCTCTTCTGCTTTATGTGGATAACACGGTCCTATTTTTCTCCAAACATTCTCTTGAATTCAAACTTCAGGCTGATTTTCATGCCCTTATCCATTAGGTCAGAGATAAACAAGTATTGCTTAACTCTTCTAAAACCAAAACAATGCTTTTTGGTATAGGATAAAAGTTCATTTCTATATCCAGACCGCTACAAATCCTAGATCATCTGAATAATAGTATTGAAAATATCAGTGCATTCAAATACCTACTGATGTGGTTGGACACCTTCCTAAATTTCCATTTCTACCTGGACTACACACTTTTTTTCTATCTTGGTTTAGCATTTCTTTTTCGGAATTTGTACAAGGCAGTATGGGTAATTCAGGCTTATGCCTAATATAATTAGAGGAAACATAACCATGTTGCACAAAGCATACCACACAATAACAGTAACCACTCAAATCTATAAATCATTGCAATTTCAAAAAATAGAAATAGTACAATGATGCACAATTTTAGGAAACAGCTCTTGTCTTGCATCATATCCAATCTGTAAACACAACTGAAAATTACAGCTACTTAACCTTCACTACTCACATATCAGTAACAGTGCAACAACTTATCCATTATGGCAGTGGACATTTAGTTTTGTGTAAGTGAATTCAGCACTTTCAAAGAAATGTCAAAGCCAGTCACAGCATTCCAACAGTTTTAAAGATTAGGTAACTGCAACACTGATTCTCATTTAGGAGAATTGCTGTTTTTAAGGCAAATAGGTAAGGCTATTATAAACCTGTACACACTGGATGCAATTTGCACCCCATTACTGGTTCAAGTTCTAGTACATCTGGCATAAGTCATTCTAAATATATGGCAAGCACATATGTCTCTGCTTTCCCAATACCCCAAACATTAGCACAATAGCTTACGTTTATAGTACATTTTCTTCTGTTCTGTATTATCCCTGTCAAGTGTTATAACACAAGGTTCTGATGGAATGCATTTCCAAAGAGCTGTGGCAGCCTATTACATAAACATCTATCAATGGCAGTACTTGCATAGAAAGTATGACAAAACTCAAAGCTAACCAAGATCAGATTTTGGAAACTGGTTGAAAATTTCAAAAAAAGTTTCAAATGGCTGCAAAATGAGAGCTGCTTTTTTCTATTAATGAGTACATCTTAGTAAAAGCATTTAAAACCATTTAAAAAGAAGTTATGTACTTACCATAACGTTCCATGTGAGTTGCTCATCTTGCCTTAATTCTTTACTGATGGGTTCGGAGCCGATCCCTCGGCTCCGATACAGCCAATTGCAAAGCTTGAGGTCTTCAAATAGCTCGAGGCCAAGTCCCTATTCCCATGATGCATCTGTGAATTACCTCAGATCTTGTTTGCTGCGTATACTAATACCATATGTCATTCTTACATTCCTAGAGAAAAGGAAGAAAAGGTTTGAGTAACCAGGATGGAACCTGCATCTCGGTCATCTATCAGCCCAGCGGGGGTAGGAGGGAGGGATGTAAGAATGAAGGTGAGATGAACAACTCACATGGAACGTTATGGTAAGTACATAACTTCTTTATGTGAAGTTGTTCAATCTCTCTGTTCATTCTTTACTGATGGGTAGCGTCCCAAGCACCATCAATCTAGGGTGGCTCACGGGAGTATATTTCTCAGGACTGTGCATCCAAAGGAGGCTCTGTCCCTGGAGGCCTTGTCAACTTTGTAATGAGTGATAAAGGTATGAGGTTTTGACCAAGTGGCTGATGCACAAATATCAATAGGAAGTCTGGCAGAAAAGCAGATGATGTAGAAACTGCTCTGGTTGAGTGAGCTTTAATCTTGTGTAGCAAATGTATATTGGCAGCTGAATAAGCAAAGGTGATACAATCAGATAACCATTTAGACAGAGTTGTTTTAGCCACTGGTCTCCCTTTCCTGGAATCTGAAAAGGAAACAAACAGCTGGTCTGATTTCCTAAAATCTTTTGTTCTATCCAAATAGAAGCTGAGCTGTCTGTGAACATCTAGTTTGTGCAGCATATACTCTAAATTGTTAGAATGATTGGGGAAGAAAACTGGTAAATCAATAACTTGGTTGAGATTGGTTTCAGTGCAAACTATGGGCAAGAATGAGGTATTTATTCTAAGTGATACTCTGTCAGGGTGAAATATCGAATAGGGAGGCGTGATAAATAACGCCTGAAGCTCTGACACTCCGCAGGCTTAAGTAATAGCTACCAGAAAGATGGTCTTCCAAGACAAAAATTTGAGATCACAAGATGAAGCTGACTCAAATGGCGGGAGAATTATACGTGAAAGCATAAAATTTAGATTCCATGGAGAATAGGGAGATTTCACAGGAGGTCTAATATGAAAAATGCCTTTGAGAAATGCGTTGGATAACTTGTGAGACATGATATTCAAACCTTCAAATCAAAGATGAAAATTAGAAATAGCAGCCAACTGTACCCGAACAGTTGCTGCTGCAGCTCCTTTGGTGAAAATCATAGTCAAGATCTCTAAAATAAAAGCCATAGGGGCTTGGTAAGGATCAATATTATTTTTTGAGGGCCATATAGAGAATTTCTTCCATTTGCTAAGATATAGCTTTCTGGTAGAAGATTTTTGAGAGGACAAAAGGACCTGTTTTGTCCCACTGGAAAGGTTATCGAACCTGGCTATGATGGGAAATGGAGCAGCCAAGCAGTCAGCTTCAGGGACTGCAGAGAAGGATGAAGGTCCCCTGATGGGTGTGTCAGAAGGTCTGGAACTGGGTCCAGAATCCAAGGATCTTCAAAAAGATGAAGTCGAAGGAAGGGGAACCAAATCTGACGAGGCCGATGAGGGGCTATAAGAATGATGGTTCTTCCCAGGGATTTTGCTTTCTGTAGAACCTTGGGTATCAACGGGACTGGTGGAAATGCATAGAGGAGACCCGAAGGCCAATCATGCATGAGTGCATCCCTTGGGGCTTCTCCTGGAGGGGGAATGAAGGCAAAGTAGTTTCTGGATTTTGTGTTTATGTGACTGGCAAAAAGGTCGCAGCATGGCTGGCCCCCCACCTGCGGGATATCCTGTCCTCAATTTCTTTCTTGAGGGACCACTCGTGGGTCAACAAGATTGCCCTGCTCAGTTTGTCTGCTATCACGGTGGATCTCCCCAGGATGTGCGTTGCCAACAGAAAGCTCTGGGTGGAAACAGCCCACTGCCAAACTCTAAGAGCCTTTTGACAAAGGGGGTAAGACCTGGTTCCTCCTTATTTGTTCAAGTACCAGACCACTGACATGTTGTCTGTCTGAATCGCAATCGGAGCCAGAGGGAGAGAGTCCTGAAAGTACTGCAACACCCAAAGTACTGCTCTCATCTCCAGGATTTTGATATGCAGATGTGTCTCTTGATTGGTCCATGTGCCTTGGGCAGTCTTCGTGAAAATGCCCCCCCCCCCACCCTATCAGGGAAGTGTCCCTGGTCACTGTGGCCGCTGGAGGGGGTAGCACAAATGGGCGTCCTATCATGACATGACGTGAGGTCAACCACCACTGAAGGTCCTTCTTGCAAGAATTTGTGATCATTATGGGGTGATTCATGGGGAGCTCTTGGTAAGATCACTGAGTGAAAAATAGCCATTGAAGTATTCTCATGTGCATAAGAGCAAGTGGTATGGCTAGAATTGCTGCTGCCATCATGCCTAATATTTTCAGAACTTCCGATGCTGGTGCTTTGTCCTTTGATATCAGGATGCTGACATGTTGACGAAGAAGACAGACTCTTTCTATTGGAAGCCTTAGAGTGGTGGTAGTGGTGTCCAGTTCTGCTCCTATAAAAACGATATGCTGCGATGGCGACAAAGCAGATTTTTCTGAGTTGATTATAATGCCCAGATGATTGCAGAGTGACAGAGTGGACTCCCTGGCCTGGATGACTTGATACCTGGTGGTGGTGGTGGTAAGGAGCCAATAGTCTAGGTACGGAAGCACCTGGAATCCTAGACACCTCAGGTGAGCCATGACCACTGCAATGCATATGGTGAACACTCTGGGGGCTGTAGCGAGACGAAAGGGCAGGGCTTGAAAATGACAGTGATCGGTTCCCAGCTGGAAGCGAAGGTGATCCCTGGATGGTCTGGCCATTTTTACGTGGCAGTACGCATCCTTGAGATCTATCGATCACATCCAATTGTCTTTCCCGAAGAAGGGAAGTATAGACTGAAGCGTGACCATCCGAAACTTCTCTTTCTTTACGTATTGGTTCAGTCTGCTGAGGTCCAATATGGGTATCCAGTCCCCCGCCTTCTTTGGAATGAAAATGAATTTTGAGTAAGTTCTGGATCCTGTCTGGTCTGCTGGGACTGGTTGGATGACTCTTTCTTAGCAACGTTTGGACCTCTACTGTTGCTTGCTCCCTGCAACTGGGTGGAACGTCGGGATTTGACTTATGATTGGAGGGGGTGTGGTGAATGGTATGAATGAAGTATCCTCTGGAAATGATGCTTTGTACTCAGCTGTCTTTTGTTATACTGAGCCAGGCATCTGGGTACAAAGATAAGCAACCCCCGACTGCCTCTAGAGCAGGACAGTCAGGCCTCCTCTCAGGAGCGCTGGTAGGGTGTCCGAGAGAAGTGATCTCTGTCACCCTGGTGTTGCGGACCCCGTCTGCCGCGAGGGAGGCGTCTTCCATAATTACCCCCTCCTCTGCCCTTGGAGGAGGGTTCACCACGTGTGTCCTGAAAGGCTCCTTGGAACCACATTTTTCCTCCCCTTTAACCTTTAGGGTATGGTCGGGTAGGGGTGAAAAAACGGACCCTAACTGCAGACAGAGTCTGTCTGTCCTGTTCACATCAGGTTAAGGTTTCCTTCACTTTAGGCCTGAAAAGGGACGAGCCATCAAAGGGAGTGTTCACAAAGGAAGGCTTGAAAGGTTCCGCGAAGGAACACAAGCGCATCCAGAAATGTCTCCGAAGAGCAATTCCTGTACCTGCTGCCCTACTCGTTCCATCAGCTGCATAAGATATGAGGTGCATGGACGGGTTTGTTGATAGAATTTAGGGTAGAAAGCTGGGCAGTAACTTTGTTGGAAGGTGCCGCAGCTACTGTACCCTGAAGAGTATCTCCCAACTCCTTAAGAAGATCTCTTTGCAACCTAGTAATATGAGTTAAGTAGCTCAGCGAACAAAGAGCAAAGGTCGCTGAACTGAACATGCGCTTCCCATATCTATCCATAATCCTGGAGTTTCTGTTAGGAGGATGGATAGATTTGGAAGTCTCTGACATTTCCTTCTTGGTGGCTGCTGCCACCACCATGGCATCAACCGGAAAACCTTTAGTTAAAAATGTTTTGTCAACTGGGGCTGAAATAAATTTATTAGGCTTCCTGGGGACAGGCTCCATAGAATCCAGAGACTCCCACGCCCTTCGAGAGACCAGCTGCATCAGCTCATCGAAGGGCAGAGTCACTCAAGAGGTGGAGAGCTGAGACTCAAAAGCCTTCAGGAGAACTGACTCATCTTCAGTAGGGCTTTTGGACTGCCAGTCGCCCCTCTGCCTAAGGATCTCTAGCACCTCAGTGAATGAGATATCCTTAGAGGGGGACCGTGGGGGACCCTTCTGACTCATCTAAGTCAGTATCTGATGTGAGAGGCTCCTGTGGGGAGTCTACGTGCTTCCTCTTGCACAATCTCTTCCTGGGAACCTCATCAGTGGGGGCCTCTGGTGAGGTATCAGAAGAACAGGGGCCACCCATTGGGGCTTCCTGAGGCTCTGGGTATCTATGCTAACTATACTATCAAAAACTTTTATAGAATTAGTAATGAAAAAATGTTCTCATCTCATCTGAACTAATTCAGATGCAGCGGCAAACTAGATCTGGGGTAATTCACAGGTGCATCATGGGATAGGGACTTGGCCTCGAGATATTTGAAGACTTCAAGCTTTGCAATTGGCCGTATTGGAGCCGAGGGATCGGCTCCGAACCCATCAGTAAAGATGGAACGGCAAGATTGAACAACTTCACATTTTTGATTACAATCCAGCTTTCTTAAAAATAATGTCATTTCTAAATTTTATTTTAAAAAAGGCATCACAACCTGAATAACATGCAGGATTCAGAGTCAAATTACATAAATATTAAACACTAAAGAAGTAAAAGCACAATTGCCTGCTAAAACAATGTAATGCAAAAAAAAAAAAAAAAAAAAAAAAAACCAAGACTATATATATATATATATATATATATATATATATATATATATATATATATATATATGGCATTATACACATCTACTGACTTAAACACATATAATGCTCGTGTCCAACTACAACATTTTTAAAATTAGCATTTTAAATGTTATTTAACATTCTATTCTTCCAGCATTGAACATGGAGGAGAAACTTCTATAGTTTCCTTTGAAATGAAACCTAAGACCTGTATGTCTCCTTATTTCACATCCAACATGTTATTGTACCTCTAAGATACAGCTATGTAGGATGAAGTTCATAAGGCCCCTAGAGCTTTATAGCAAACACATTAGAGTACTGCATGTTTTCCATGTGATGTCCTCCTCTTACCATTGTTAAATAAACCCTTATTCTACTCAAACTGTGTATATTTGTAACATGCACCAAAGCCACCTACAATTGGTACCAAATGACAAGCACTATATAGACAAAAAATAAACTCTCCTAGGTTAACAGGATCTTTCCTTTTCCTTCCAGACACTGCAGGAATGCGACAGGGAAATATGGTCTCCCACTGATTGCTGCAGTTTCTGGAAGAAATGCATCCACCATTCCAACCATCTCATACACTATATGCAGATTTATCACACTTTCTAAGAAATGAACAATGTAAAACCATTAAAAAAGCTAACCGGCTACTTGTTAAACAATGTACGGAATTTATTTCTACTTGTCTTTCAGCTGTTTAAACTAATCAAGAATGAGACTTTCCTGCCTCTAGTCTTCAGAGATGAACCAACATATAACCTTAGAAGTTTTAATTACTCTGGTCCTCTCCTCTAAACCCCCAAACTAGGCTTCAGTACATAAATCATGCCTTCTCAGTCCTTGGCCCCAAACTGTAGGAATCTGTCCCTTCTTTTCTGAAAGAACATTCTTATCCCATTTTCCAAACAGAACTAAAAGCATATTACAAGACTCAAGGAAAATATAAATGCTTTTCCTCTCTGGTAATATAACTTAACCTCTTCCTACAGTACTTCCCTCTATGTACCTTGCTCTGACTCTGTTTTTCATTGTGATTCTTTCAGCATATCATCTCTGATATCCACTTTGTATATAATGCATGTTTATATTGTGTTTTATCAGTCACTCTATATAGAATGTCATGTATCTATTGTCTTGATGCTCTCAAGCAAACTCTGATATACACCTTGTATATAATACACATTTATTTTATTTTATTTTACATTTGTTGACCGGGAAAGTCCGACTGGACACAGGTCCATTTTCAGCGGAGGCCCGGGGAGAAAAGCTCCACTTAAAAAAACAATCTAACACATAACAATTTTATGAATTACAACACTTTCTCCTAAATGCATACAATATTATACAAGAACATATTTTACATTTCTTCACAAATATATGTATAGATACAATTACTGTATTCCAGAAGCATACCACTTGTATGTAGGTAAATGTTTAACTGTCTTCAGAGATGAATAAGTAGATACCAACAAAATAGAACATCGTTAGTTAAGAATTAATATACAGAGGTTAGGCAGTATTAGGTGATCCTTGGTAGGATCATTATATCACTGCAAATGTAGTGGATTAGACTGGGGAGTCACATGGGCATAGCCAGTTGTTAAAGTAGTGGGTTTTGAGTAGATTTTTTAAATTGTGGAGCAGAACCTGTAGAAGTTGTGTTTTGGAAGTGAGTTCCAGACTTTTGCTATAGAGCAGGCAAAAAGAGATTTGCCAGCCTCATTCCTATGTTTGATGACATTTATATGATTTTGGTCTGTTGACCTTAAGGCTCGGGTGGTGGTGTAGGGTTGTATTAGGTCTTGTAAAATGGGGATTTTTATTTGGGTGGTAATATAGTTTGTGGGCTTTGGAGAGTTGAGTGGTAAGAAGTAATTGAGGCAGCTCAAGCCAGTTCAGCTGTTTGAGGGAAAGACAGTGGTGGGCTCTATTAGACGCACCTGTGGCAAATTTGGCAATCTTGTTGTAGTAAGATGCCATTTTGGTTTGTTCGCTGTAACGAAGATTAGTCAGGATTGTTGAGGCATACAGTAGGGTGGATAATAGGTGGGTTCTGGCAATGGTGGCTTTGGTATAATTGGTCATGAATTGCTTATTCCTATACAAGAGACCTAACTTTTTGTGAACCTATTTGATTGTTTGGGCTATGTGTATATCAAATTTGAGTTTGTTATCGATTACTACTCCTAGGAGTTTAGTGTGTGCTGCTGGGGTGATTGAGGTATTGTCCTTGGAGTTAATGATGAAGTCATTGAGTGCAGGGGATCTACCTGGGCTGAAGAGAATTAGTTTTGTTTTTTTGGGATTGAGTTTATTATGTTTTCCTGTTCAATCTGTATATAATGTCATGTATCAATTGCATTTACCCCTGGGGTGAGACTGAAATAGGCATAATGGGATCAGTCCCATACCCCAGCTAAACTCAAAATAAAATAGACATTAGAAAGTAATGGTTGAGCCGGTCTGATAGACAGTTGGCAAAGCCAGGGATGCTGCACTCTAAGAAAGCATTCCAAGAGCACTGCTCATTCACATATTTGCACAGTTGCCTGACACAGGGGGATAGGAACAGGAACTGGTTCTTCCCCCATTTGTTAATATACTTCTCTACTGACATACTGTCTGCATGGATAGCTACTATACCCTGGGTAGATGATCTTGAAATGTTTGCAGTGCTAGGAGAACTGTCCTCATCTTCAGTACACTGATGTGTAAATTGGCCTCCTATCCTATGTTCCGTGCACCGTTTGTCCTAAACCAGGGTAAACGCATCCATGGGGACCATGACTGAAGACAGAAGGAAGTCAAAGGGAGACACACTGTTCAGATTGGATGGATGTAGCCACCACAGCAAATGTGATCAGCATGCTCTGAAAAATGCAGTAACTTGATCATTGGTACCTTCCAGATGAGATCATAAAATTCTGAGGGTCTATTGCAAAAGTCTAAAGTAATGTAATACACCTTGTAAAGGGGATTAGATGAATCACAGATGTCATGAAGACAAGCATTTTGAAAATCAGAGCAGCAACTGGTACTGCATGAATCCATGATGTAACAGAAGGTTCACTGCAAACTGTAAGGAAATCGTTTTGTTATATGGTAGTATGACCAACTTTGCATGCTGCCCAAGTGGTGGTCTATAAATTCAAGATTTTGTGATAGTTCCAGCTGGTACTTTGCAGTGTTCAATGATACCACCAAGGACAGATAAAACTAAAGTAGTTCCTTGTCAATACTACTGACTACCTCATGGCAGACAAGGATCCAGTCATCCAGATATGGAAGCAGTCTGATTACCTTTAGTCTTACATGAGTTGCAACCACTGCCATACATTTTGTAAACACTTTTGAGGACTGTCATGAGACTGAACAGCAGGGCTCTGAATTGTTAATGACTGGCTCTTATTAAGAAAGGGCAACATATTCTTTATTTGCAGATAGGTGTCCTGGATGTCTATAGACCAGATCCAGTCTCCTCCCTCTAAGCAAGGAAGGAAAGGCTTGCACCATGACTATCCAAAATTTGTTTTTTTCTTTTTTTTACATAAAGGTTTGAGCCAATGAGATCCAGAACTGGTCTGAGGCCACTGGTCTAAAAAGAATCCCCAACCCTCTATCATCTAGTGGGACCAACCTTGATGTCTTTTTTTTTTTTTTTTGCAAGAGTTTGTTGATTTCTAATTATGTCATAGCTTTTTAATGGGATGGAACATCTGGTACAGGAAAGGATGATAGCTTGGGCATTTCTGAAAAGGAGACTATAAAGCCTCAGGATATTATGTCCCTTATCCATATGTCTTGCATGACGGTCAGTCACTTTTGCTGAGAAGAGATAGTCAACTGCATCCAGACACAGTTTAGAAATTCCTCAGGGGTGCTGTTGCTCCTTGCCAAAGTAATAACCACAGAACCCCTGATTTTGCAGTCCACCTCAGCCTCAAGGGTGGCATCCACTGAAGAAGGTCCTGTGGCTGTCGGTGCTCCAGTCTGAATGATGCTCAAAAATTTGCTGTTTGGATTTACAGAACCAAAATATCTCTGCACCCTTTTAGGTCCTAGATAAAGACTTCGAAAGGACAGTGTATTTGAAGTTAACAGTGGAAAGACTTTTTGCTTACTGCTCACTTTTGGCCAACTTCTCTTTCACCTTAGATCCAAAAGGAGCAGATCCATCAAATGGTGAACTGGCAAAGGGCACTTTTAAGTTCTCCAAAAATCCATGCAATCTGAGCCAGCTTACTTTCTCATGGTTATGCCTGCCCTAGTGGCTCTGACTGCTCTATATCAGCTCCAATATGAATGAGCCACATAGGCAATGATGTAATGTTGTGTATCACTGCTACCTGCAACTCAATTTGATGATGACTACTGGAAGGCAACCTTTTTGGTGAGGCTAAGTTTTTACCCAAACACTCTCAATGAAAGGAGGTCATGTGTACCAGATAGTCAAGAACCGTACCTGCAAAAAAAAAAAAAAATATATATATATATATATATATATATATATATATATATATATATATATATATATATATATATGCTACTGCTACCATAATTGAATCTGGAAAAGGCAGGGGCAGACCTGCTCCAATGAAGTCTGTCCTGGCATGGCCAGGGAGATCTGGGTTTCCTAGGTACAGACTCAGCCACATCTAAATCTTGCAAAGCCCTTTCCATGGCTAGAGATACCATACAGTCTGCATGAGGGATCATCCAAGATATAGCAGTAGTATTCTAAAAGGCATCTTTGTAGGACTGTCTTATCAGGAAGGTCATCTGTGGGTCAAGGTCCCCCACTAACATATCAATTCTAACATATCACCAATCTAGGGTCCCTTGGAGAGGACTGTGATGAACCCTCTCATTGAGATCTATATCTGGAGTAGGGGATTATGAAGGAGAGTTCAGATGCCTCCTTTTACACCTCCTCTTCCTACGGACACTCCGAATGGACTTGTCTAAGTGTCATGAGGAAAGGTCTCCTCCTGATTGGTGGAGTCTATGTGAACCTTTTACGACAAACTCTGTTTTGGAAATAGATTCTGGGCACAAAGCTCCAAAGTGAGGGGTGTTTGTAGGGTGGAGTCAAGGTTGAGGGCATAATCTCCCATAGCCAACAATCTAGTGGGTTGCCTAATTACCCGCTCTAAGAACTTGAAAGTGAGGTCACTAGCACTGCCCTCTGATGTCTACTCTCATCCTGCCGACACCAAATATGCATTCCTGACGCTCTGCATCGATTTTATATATCTATATATCTGCTACAAAGGTTGGTTTCAGCACAGATGGGTCAAATGTGAAATACTAATGCCCAGAGGGTATCAGAGACAATCTTGGCACTGAAAACTAGGAGTTGAGGCTAGGGTACCTAGCAATTGTTGATATCAAAGTGTTTAGTGCTACGACTGCCAGAAGCTAAGGGGACAGCACTGATGGGGATAAGTTACTGTAATACTCTCAGCTTAAAAAAAAAATTAAAATGAAGGGAGTGGTCTTTCTCTCACCACCCTGAATAATGAGGGAGACAACAGGACAGCCAGTTTAATATGAGTCTTCTCTTGTTTAAAAAGAAAAAAAAAAACATCTTTATTGAGTTATCACATATGACATACAAGCAATCATGCATTTATATAAATGAAAACAAACCATACTGACATCTTCAGTTGCAAACAGTATAGAACACATATCTTCTATACAGTCATTGTCAAATCGAACTTTACACAGCTTATTCAGTTCCTGCCTTCCCTTAAACCTCACTTCTCCTCAAAAACATCATTCTGCACAATTCCCATTTTCCTATGTAATCTGCTCTTACACTTTTCTAAAAATCCAACTTCCAGTTCCTTTATCTCCATTACTACTCACTACTTCTAGTACAGTGGGTTTGGACTTTGATTTTCATTTTCTAGTAATTACTTTTTTTGGCAGTCACCAGAATTAAATTCAGCAAGATCTTACTGTGTCAAGGCAATTCTGATTCTACATCACAGCTCAAAAAATTAATTTCCTTAGTTACACCAATTTGCTCACCCAAAATTTCTGACAAAGTAGTCTGCAGAGAATTTTTGAAGTCTGTCAACTCATTACACTTCCATGTTTATATGTTCCCAATTACCTCTTTCTTCCCCATCTCCCATCCAAAATTTGCAATCCACCTAAGGAAAAATTCTTTGGAGTCTGTTTGGGGTATAAAAATACCTATACAAACACTTCCAAGTAAAAATCCTAAATCTTTTAGACTTTGTTGCATATTTGGGAGGCATGCATTACCTCCAATTGTTTTTTTGTGAATTGCTAATCCAATCTTTCTTTCCAATCCTTTCTAACCACTACTGATTGATTCCTATAGTCAGCTCAATATGGGTTTTGACCAATGCATGCAGAGCTATTGGAGAAGGAGCACTGACTAAAACTCTGATCTGTAATATATAACAATAAGTAGACTGTTTTTTTTGCTTATTTTTACTAGTTACTGATTATTCTAGATATTTACAGCACTTTTATTGTCTGCTGCATACTTCATTACTGTATTTTATAGCTACTGGCTCACTGCCTGTAGTGTTTTCTGCCTGAAAAGTTTCCATATTTAATATTGTGTTTCTGGGCCTAGTTGTTTGTTGGAGGCTGTGTTCTCAGCTTATTTTCAAGGCCATCTTAGTTCGCAAAAAACATCCCCCCACTACAGTGAGAGTGTAGTGTATGTGGTCATTGCTGGTTGGGGTTGCCAGGTCTATGGCTTGGAGAAAGTACCTCAATAGTTCTTTTGAGATCTTTTTTAAAGTTGTTTCAGGTTTCAACTTTCTGTTACTTAAGAAGTTAACTTGAGTGTACTATAACAATAAGTGACTGTTGTTTTGCTTATTTTTACTAGTTATTGGTTATTCTAGATACTTACAGCACTTTATTGTCTACTACATACTTTATTACTGTATTTTATAGCTATTGGCTCACTGCCTGTAGTGTTTTCTGCCTGAAGTGATTTCTGTAGTGTTTTCTGACTAGAGAGCTTCCCACCCTATTGGTATCTTGTCTTTATACCTGCTGGCCTTGCAGTTGCCCTCCCCTACTCTAAATTTGATCTTGGACACTCCTCCTAGTCTAGTGTCATTAGCTCATTCTACCTAATACAGAGAGAACATCTGAGAAGGCCAACCCACTTAGATTATTTCCTTCTGTTCCTCCTTTTCCCTTTCTTAAAAAACAAAATTGCCTGAAGCTCCTAGTGTTCTGACTGTGCGTCTCAACGATTTTGGAAATATAGAGTATATTTTAGTGCATTTATTAAAACTGTTTTTGCCTTAATATTGCTACAACTCAAGTGCTCTACGTTGCACTGCATCTGAACTGTTTTAGTGTTGTTTTAGCTGCTTTTCTGTATATAAAGACTTTTCTGTATATGTACAGTAGCTACTTATTCTACTGTATTACTGCCTCTTAAATCATTTTTCAGTTGTGCACTTGCCTTGCTTCATTTAAAAAGTTTTAAATTGCTAATTTTGTAGAGTTTTAATTGCATTTACTGTTTAGGGCTACACACTCAAGTGCGTTAGCCTTTTCTATGTTTATTTACTGTATTATTGCATTGTTTAGCCTGTTTTAACGAACAAAGAAAAAAATACAATCTTGTTTGCTCGTTTCCTGCCTTTCCTAGCTAGTATAGTACAGATCTCAGGCTTTGCTGGTTTCAGGACTTTATTTTCTGTGTTCAGAGCTATACAGACCTTGCTGTGATAGAGATAAGTCCTACTGCTTACCAGTGGGAGTGGTGAGCATTGTACTGCCTATCTAACACTAGAGGAGTGGTTTCCAGCTCTGAAATTGTAATTTTATTAGCCATTTTGGGCTGATTTCTATGCATTCAACTATCTGGCTTAAAAACACGTGTGTTTGCCTGTGTTTCACATAGTGCAGCACCGCGGGGCTATGGTTAAACTATTCCAGTTGCCAGAAAGTCCGCTCTTCAAATTTTCCCTTAGAACTAGCCAGTTTCTCAGTAGTAGCATTAAAATCTGAACCCATGTGACTAGCACTTGCTCTAGAACCTGCTGGAAAGCACTAGGAAGCCTTAAACTGATACAAGCATTTAACTCTCCTTGTTAATAAGGAGAAATTAATCGTAGGCACTAAACAGCCAATAACTGCAAAGTACCTTGCAAAGGTAAGAGAAAACAGCTCTTGTACTTTACAAAAAAAGCACCTAAACAGGCATGTCCAAGGGTCAGCTTCCAGTGATTTGTCCTGTCCACCTGGTGAATCTGGGCATACTGGGGCAATGCAGCAACTGCCTCATGTACACAGACAACCCTCTCCTCCTACGTCCCAACACTACAACCTGCGAGAGATGCACTTACATAGCCAAACTGGAAGCAAAGCTCTCTTCAGCCAAGATTGTGCTAGACAGTCAAGAGGAGAAGGTTAACACCTGCACTACACCTCAAGCAACACATAGTCCTTCAAAACCCATACCATCAACACCCACACATAGCAACAATAAACTCACATATGCGGAGGCCCTTAACATTAACCTGCCCAAGCAACAAGGACCTCCGAAAGTGAAACACAAACACTAGTCACAACCAAAGTGACACATAGGTCATAACACCCAACAACAGCCCCTAAAGCAAGAAAATGTACCCAAAACTTTAGTCATACGAGACTCTATAGTCGGGCACACTGATGTCCCACTCACCAGGCTGAACAAGGAGAAAATTACAGTCAGCTGCCTGTCGGATGCCAGGATCCACCACATAACGCATGCACTCAAGTCACTCCACAACAACTACAAATCCGACTCTGTCATTGTCCATGCTGGAGTGAATGACTTGAGATGTACCTCCTGGACTACAGGAAAAGAGACATGGAAGAGCTCTAGGATCATGTGGCCCAGGCAGGTATGACCCTAGCCCTGAGTAGCATCCTGCCTTTCCCAGAATGATACCCCAGTATAAGGACAAAATGATTGACTTCAACAACTGGCTAAACTTCTGGTGTCATTCAAAGGGGATTCAGTATCTGTCTGCCTGGGACGACTTGATCAACGAACCACAATGCTTTGCCAGAGATGCACCTGTCACTCCTGGGATTCAGGTTACTGGCTAAAGCTCTTGCCACTCCTATAGTGCTTTTTTTAGGAAAGGTTCAAAGGACAAAAGCACCACCGTAACAGATACAAGCATGCAAAATCTGAAGGCAATGCTACTCAATGCTAGAAGTCTAAACCTCAAAATTCACTCTCTCGAGGCACTCCTAAAAATGGAGAACATCGATATCTGTGCAGTAACTGAGACCTGGTTCAAGGCTCCAGAGAGCACCTCTGCAATACCAGGCTACAACTCTTACCACACTTTTCAGCCACCAGACCAAGATCGAAACACTAAAGGTGGAGGAGTGTCCATATTTACCACGGATATTCACATCTCCAGGCTAATTGCCCAACACAATGCATCTGAAATTCTCCAGGTGCAACTAACACTAGGGTAAGACTACAATCCAAATTGTAGCTTGCTACAGATCCCCCACCACGCCCCAAGATTCTCACTACACCTTTCTAAACATACGGGAAAATGTTAAGATACAACCAAACACCCTAATACTGGGTGATTTCAACTACCCTGCTATTAACTGGGAAAACTACTCGGGTACCAACACCTTTTCCCAGTGGTTCTTGGAATTCATAAATTCCAATGCCCTGGATCAACTAATCCATTGTCCCATCAGGGGCTCCAATATCCTAGACCTGGTCATTACCAACATGGGAGATAGATGCTCCACACCAGTGGTCACCCCCTCATTGGTCAGGTCTGACCATATGCTAATCACCCTTGACATCCACATCCCTCCCCCCAGTAAGGAAACCTCTGTAAAAATACTTCTCCAAAGCCAACTTCATGCTACTCAAGTCAGAAGTGACAAACTTCATGACACCCATGCAGACGGGAGCTGAAAGTTCGACTGCTGAATCCTACACTAAGGCACTGTACGAGCACATCCACTCGTGCATGAATCGTGCCATCCCAAATAAAATCAAGACGCACTCCTCCAAAAAAAAGTAAACCAATCTGGTGGTCCCCTGCCATTAACAAACTATACAACAGAAGGAAGAAACTGTTGCAGAAAAGAGGAAAATCCCAGGATGCAAAAAAAACTCCCTTACCAGCCTCAGTAAGAAGCTGAGATCCCTCATAAAATCCTCCAAAGCAAGTTACGAAAATAAAATTGCTAAATATTCCAAAGACAACCACAACGCATTCTATAGTTATGTCAAGAATCTAAATGGCAATGCTAAGACCTGCTCTGAGCTACAACAGAATGGTATTAAATATACTGATCTCAAGGATATTGCCAATATCCTGGAAAATCAATTTAGTGCCAATTTCACCCCCCACCCACTAAAGGGCCCATCTCAATACCAAAAGATTGCCAAATTCCGGTAATCACGGCCACACAGGTAGAAACCGCACTCTCCAAAGCTAAGAATACAGCAGCCATGGGACCAGATGACATCCCGGGCTGTGTACTACATGAACTACAAAATGAACTGGCACCTCACCTAAGTGTCAAGTTTAATCATAGCCTCACCTCAGGCTTTGTGCCCACTGAGTGGTGCACAGCTACAGTTATCCCACTCCATAAGGGGAGATCCACTGTCTCATCAGTCTGGCGAGCCTGACCTGCAAGGACATGGAACGCATTACCATGGAACTTATAAACAAAGACATTAGCAACCTTCAAACACTGGACCCCACCCAGTTTGGGTTCGTGAAGGCCTGATCTTGTCTCCTGAACCTGACTGACTTCTTCAAATCAGTCTCCAGAGCTGTGGACGAGGGTTAGGAGGTCCACACACCCTATCTGGACCTCACCAAAGCCTTTGACACCATCCCCCACTCTGGAATCATAGATAAACTTACTAAGCTGGGCATAAATCCCTACGTCACTTGATGGGTTGCCAACTGGCTTACTGACAGAACCCACATTGTCAAAGTAGCCGACTCCAAATCCAGCTCCAGACAGGTGACAAGTGGAGTACCTCAGGGTTCAGTCCTGGGACCGCTCTTGTTTAGCACCTACTTCTCTAAAGTACAGGCCAACACTAAGGGACTCTGGCTAACAAAGTTCACAGATGACTGCAAACTGGGAGCCATTATTGAATCCCCAAATGATGTGGACATTCTACAAAAGGGCCTTACAGAAACAGATGCTTGGTCTCAGAGCCATGGGCTCAAGCTTAATGCCAAGAAATATATAGTTATCCCCTTTGGGAAAAACCATGCACCCATGAATTATCACATAGGTGGCAGTACACTAAACACCGAAAGTGTGTTGAGAAACTTAGGGACACAGGTGGACAGTGGTCTCACCTTCGATAACCACATCGCCACAACAGTCAAGAAATCCTTCTATGTGGCACACCTCATCACTAAGGGCTTTTCATCCAGAAAAAAGGAGGTCATTGTCCCACTGCACTCATCCCTCATTAGACCCATTATAGAGTACCTCACAAGACATCTGCAACAGCTGGAAAGGTCACAGAAATACCTCACTAAAAGAATCACAGGCCTAAAGCAGATGCCCTATGCTGACAGTCTAAAAAAACTCTAGCTATACTCTGTGGCATATCGTCTACTCAGAGGTGATCTCTGCTTAACATACAAGGCCATGTGAAACCCTGAGCTGTTGGACATGCTCCACTTAAAGAAATCCCAATCCCTCAGAGCCACACACTCCATGGATCTAAACCTTGTCATCAAAATGAACAAAACATGCTGGAGGGATAAGTTCATGACCCAGAGACTCCATACTCTGGAATAGGACTGCCCATACATGTCAAACAGAGCGCCTCCTTGGCACTCTTCAAAAGGAACCTTGACAATTGGAAGGGAGATAGGAAATTCACCTCGGGGATCACGTCAGTCACCCTGCTAGGCAGGGGTCTAGGGAAGTAAATATTGTGGGAAGAAATATCCAGGGAATTGTTATGGCTAGGCTTGTATAGGCCCTAGGGCTGATAGCCTCGTACCAGCCTATGAACCTATAATCTGGACACAATCTATATGTGGATAAGAGCTCCCAACAGACACTGTTTACTTCACTAAAAAAGCAGAAGAGGGACAAGAATCCAAGTATTTAGTCAACTCTCCCCTCAGAGGAGAAACTGCCAGATCATCTTCCCAGAGATGAAAGATGTGAATCACTTCCAGTTGGGAGGTCCCAAGTGAAGAAATTTGGGAGGTACAGGGAAGTCTTAAAAACCTTGAGTGGGGAGAAATTTTAGGAAAGGGAAGCCTGGTACTGGAGTTGGTCTTTGTAAGAACTGATTAGACTGTACTTTACTGGAATTAACTGAAACAACTGAAATGACACTGGAATGAAAGTTTTTATAAATAATAAATAAATTAAACCTGCAAGTCTGTTAACTTTATGATTTAATTTCCATATTACCTAGATTCATAGTTTTTTTTTAGAGTCCAAGTCTAAATTCAGAGGTATGAGTGATGTATCCAAAACTTGTACATTATTTTGAAAATGAGTGTCTTTTAATTCTGTGGCTTTTAAAGCTGATTAGAAAATGTCATACACATTCTTAAGTCAGACAGAGAACAAACTGTTAACCCTGCCTATTTTTCTTTCCTGTCTCTGTATGTTGTAATGATAAAATTACACTGTCTATTGCCTATGTTTTTTACCTTATGAACTGGTGCCTTCGTGTACCATGATGCCTTTTTTTATAGCAAATGAAACCTTTTCCTGTTGTTCACAGATTTAGATATTTAAACGTTGTACTGTTTAATCCATTTTGTTTTTTATTGTATACCCTATAAAGGGATAACTTTATAACTGTCTTGAAGCATAATTACCATATATTGTATTAACTTGTGTCTATAAATTCTCATCTAGATTTGCTAATAAAGCTACTTTACCTTTTTTAACTTATTATGTACTTATTATGTGCTGTAATAGATGTCTGCCTCCTAAATTTGTGTCTGAAATATTCTATGTATATTTATGAGCTATAATACTTTACTAATAGCTATACTTTCTGTATTTCAAGTCTATACCTTTGCATTTTCCGTTAGTGGCCTTTTAATTTTCTGACTAATGTACAATAAGCATGCAAAGTGCACTGTAATCTGTAAACTAATTAACAAATTTAGCCTGTCCTGTTATGCCTTGAGTGCACTGAATAACTATTACTACCTATTATTTAGATAACTTATCTTAATAAACCTTTAATAAATAATTCTGTCACTTTACCCTTAATTAATGACTGAAGAATACAATTCTGTTACTTTACCCTTAAATCTAATGACAGAATAATGTGAAGTAACAGAGTATTAATTTTATATTCTTAAATTTGACTGAGGTACTATACTGAGCATGCATTAACTGAATATGAATGTCATATTCTGAATCTTGACTGAAATTTACATCAACGTGATGCATGTTTATACTGAACATTTAAAACAGCTGTGTATATTCTGGAAACTAAACTAATACTAAAAGAATATATTTTGCCAGTGTTAGCTGAACACAGATAAAAGCATAACTGAAACTGGTACATTTATATTCTGAAAACCAAGCTATTAGTACTTTTTCCTGTCAGTATTGTCTGAACATAGATAAACTGAAAACTAGTACTGGTGTACAACTGTCTGAAAACATGAGGACATTTTGCTAGTGTTACCTGAACACAGATAACCTGAAATCTGTTATTGTTATATTCTGGAGACATATCTTTTGGTTAGTATTGCCTGAACATAAATAAAAACAAACTGAAACTAGTACTGTTAAATAATTGTCTGAAAACATACATACTTCCTTTAACTCATACATTTTAACTTTTAACAAACATTGAAGAAATAACTGAAGCACAGTCAATTTCTGCACCACAGCTCCTACCAAATTTTACTCTGCATTGTCTCAGTCACTGATGAGGTAAAGGAAGGCCTGTTTTAATGTTGAAGTGTCCTTTTTATAATTAGGCCTTTTAAATCTCGCCTTTTTATTTCTTGGGCTAGGCTGGTTGGCTAAAGTTCTTGACTTATTTTAGTATCAGGTCCTTAAAATAACATTTGCATCTTTAACAATTATAAACGGATAGCATTGCTTATTGTGCTAACTTTATTTACATTTTTTGTATGAAATAAACATTTGCTGCTAATAAACTCTTGCAAGTCTGTAAGCAAACTGATAACCCAAATGAAACTAAAGTAGTAATGTAACACTATGCATTTCTGCACCTATATAAAATAAATTTTAAATGTTGAACTTTTTACAATTTCTCTCGTGACCCTTAATTTTTAACATACTGTTCTGTGAGTGAAACTCCAACCACTGTAATTTTTCAGTACTACTGAATGATGCAAGAATTTATCATTACTGTCTACAATTTTCTTGGATAAATAGTAAAAACTATAAATGCATTAAAGTGATCTTCACCATACTGAATTATGGCATACAGCACTGTCTTTAATTCAGTTTGCTAAGCTGGCTGTAATCTGATCTGATGTGCTTGGTAAACTGCCATTTCTGTATGAAATATATACAGTCTTAAACTGATTACATAAACACATTTATTACCAGATTTAAACTGATCTGATTTTATACACTGTAGCATTGACTTTTACATTCTGTAATATTTGTGAATGCGTTTTTGTCTCTGTCTGTATTAAGATATTGTTTATGCATTGCAACACTTTAATACAAAGCTCTTAACTAATGACTGCTAAACAAAACAATAACACACAAAGTTAATTTGCCAAATCTGCAACTGTAAACCCTTTATTCTGCAGATTAACTTGACCATCATTTCTGGTATGCCCTACACAACATACCCTTTTGTTTCTTTTTAACTGACCACACCCAGTATGTCTTTCTGAGCACTTTAGCTGTGGCAGCTGAACTGGAATTTATTGCATCTTTAACCCATAAATCTGCATATTTCTGTCAACCAATTCTTTAAAATCTGTACATTTGTACAAACTACTGCATGCAAATTCTTACAAGTGTCATCTGTGTGCGCTACTGTACATTAAGTAGCATTTTTATTTTTCCATAAAATCTTGTTACTGAATTCTAAAACATATAACTGATGACATATTCATACCTACTACAGAGCTGTTACACATTGAACTGTTAGCTAATGCAATCTTTGACTCTTTAAATTCTGACAAGACTGCATTTGTGTCCTCTAATAAAGGTCCATTTGTAACTGAAGCTGACTTGTCTGTATTAATCAGTACATTATTTCATAATTTTCCTGTAAGCACTGAAATATTGTCATTTCTTTTAACCTTAGACAATGACAGATAAATGCTCTGGTTTGGTGTTGGACTGCCACACCCTTTATAGACAGCTATGGAATGCATTCTTTATTTTGTTCTGAAACAGTAGCAATTTTACATTGCACTGAAGTATATTTCTTTATGCTGGAATTTACTTTACCAAAATCTGCACTCTGATTCCTCTTATGCCCCCCTCAGTGCAATGCTTGCACTTGCTTCTGAAAATAAGAAACTAGATGAAGTAATCTGAACTTGAGACATTGCTTACATGTTATGTACATCGACTGTGCTGACATTTGTATGTTTAATACTGCAACATAATTCTGTATTTTGAATTACGTGTAAACAAGAATGTATTACATTATGAACATTTGTATTTGAAACTGTACTACAACTTAACTCTGTATGTTGGATTGTATATGCTGAAGCATTTAAACAAGAATTTATGTTCAAGTCTGAAGCATTTACACAAGAATTTGTGTTCAAGTCTGAAACCGTACTGATAGAAGCTGACTCATTATGCAAATGCTTTCCTGTAGCCTGCTTCTGTGAGTTAATTCTTTTGCATTTAGACATATTTAACATTCTTGAACTAATAACCTTTAACTTTAAAATAATATTTCTGGAACACAGTTTTTTAGACTGCTTTAACCAGGTTTTAAATTTAAACCAAAGATTAACTGATGTCTTAACTGTAGAAGTATTACTTCACATGTTTATACAAGAATGCAAATGACTTTTACTGATGAACTTAAACTTTTTTGAGCTGTTAACTAAAAAGAGTATATAAAGTCTTCAATAACTTTATGATCCTGGAAGAATCTCTGTCATCTGTAGCTTTTTAACCTTTTTGTTGCTTCTTGGCTGTGTGACATCACACTGGAAACTTGAAAGTTTGTATGTAGCAGTTAACTGGCTAATGCCTTTTATATTCTGAAGGAACACTGCTGAAGTTTGTTGATTTAGTGAAGGTCTGCTGAAGTTCTTTGAGGCTTTTTCTGAAGTAAACACTGGTGCTGTGCAATTTAACAGCTGCAATTACTGTATGCAGAGGTTGTTTGCCCTGTCAGTTTTCTGCATGAAGTTTACATCTGGAATATTAGTGTTGTCTTACATAAAGGTCTGCTCTGTAATGAGAAACTGTAGTGCCAAAATTTCTGACTTATTCTGTATACAATTTACAGTCTTCAGTTATGGGAAAACACTGGTGTGCTGCAAAAAAGTCTGTTATGAAAAATTTGCTGTCACTGTGAACTGTTAATGAAACCTTGAAGTTAAGCTGGATGCTGCATTAAAAACTGTACTTGAAAGGCTTACTTACTACAGCTGTGTATGCTGAAATTCTGAAGAAATGTTTTACATGTAGTGCTGATAAGGTTGCTTGGACTGAAAACACTGCTACTCCGTAGTCCATAGAACACATGTAGTTGAACAAAACACTGCTATTCTGTAGAACACTTGTAGTATTGACTGATGATGCAAGGTTACTATGGGGTTTTGGGACTCACTTTAACTGTATTACCCCATTCATAGTGACTTTCCATTGTAAGAAATGATTAGACTGAACTTTACTGGAATTAACTAGAAATAATTGAAATGAGACTGAAACGAAAGTCTTTATCTTACCCAAACTCATGTTGAACAGGCACCAGTCTCTCCTTTATGGGCCAAGTCTTGTGTACTTTTCAGAAAGAATTCTCCAAATACTGTAGTTCATTTAATAAGGCTTTATTACATGTTCACAATATCCGAATACTGTCTTCATTAACAGTGCTGATAAACAATAACAGTCTGTAGGAATGATGGTTAGTAATAACAGTGCTGATAAATATATCCAAAGTTTCTGCACATACATTCTGATTGCCCTGAATAATGTCAACTGAAACAGTCTTTATTTGACCTGTCATCTGTACTCAGGATCAAGTGCCTGTATTGCAGCTTCCTTTATGAACTGCTGGATACTTAATCTTTTCGGTATGTCACGTCAAACTGACTGACTTCCCAAACTGTATCTGAAGTATATCTTAGTAATAACAAAACCCTGTAATGCTTTACATGTTTCCTTAGCCTTGGTTCTAATGTCTTGTCTTGTTTTGCAGTCTTTCAGGGGCCTAGCTGTCCCATTATCTAACAGTTTCTTGATTCTTCCCTTGAGAAAGAGAACAGAAGAAGAACAGTCTGTAGCCTTCCCTTGGGAACTGCTGTCTCTCATACTTGACCAACAAGGTTATTCTTCCCTTCTGCTTAACTGTCTTTTAAATGAAACACATTTTACCTTTTAGTCTGTCTAATGCCTAATAGCTACTTTAAAATGGAAGTTCCTAATCTAACAGCCTTCTAGCTTTCAGTTTTCTTTCCTTTGTTTTTCCTTATATGGCCTCTTATAGTGTCAGGGTAATGAAATCCTTAGATTTCACAATGTTATTTCATGTAATCCAGCCTCTGACATATTATGCATAACTGGCAAATGTCCTAGGGCATGTCTTGTCACCACAATGGACACATGTTTTAAAGCATAAGGACTTGTCTTTTTACATACTCAACTGACTAAAACATAAAAAAAAAACTGTAAAGCAGCAAGTAAAATAAAGTTTCATTGTTAGATGTAAATAAACTACTTGTTATCAGAATAGTCTCATAACAGTAATGAATATCAGGAACTAATTTTGTTGTAAATTGAGGAAAAATATTCCGGCGATCTGAAAAGTTATACACTATGGCAACAGCAAGTATGCCCTTAACAGTATAGTCCCATCCCCAAACAGTAACCTCAAATAATGTATTTAGCTCTAAAATGTAATTAGTAAAGAAAATGTAGGCACAGCAATCCAAAGCAGGTGTGAGGAGCAAAACTTTGACAGAAAAAGTGCCAGTAAATGAGTAATACAAACTATTATGTATAAATACTTGTGTTAGACCAATCACTTTGTAAACTAATTGGGGGAGGATCTGAGAAAGAACACTAACAAGTCACATAAGCTCCTGAGATCAGCAGCCAGATGCCTTAAGTAAAAAATATGATTCAAAAGAGAGACTGAAGTGAGGAGCATCATAAGAGTCAAGGGAAGAGTTTGAGCTTTGGAGATATGCAGATGCAAATGTTGGTATTGCCTACAACAGTCCTTCAGCTTTGAAGTGGACAGACTGGAAAATGCAAAAATGACACTGTTTACACTATATATAAAGGGAGACCTCAGCATATGCGTACCTAAATTTAAATTCATAATTAGTTGTATATTTCCTTCAATAGTTACAGGAGCCAGTGCTTTGGACATTACTGGATCTCACAACATGACATGGAGCTTCAAGGTCTGATATGAAGCACCAGATGAGCTTGCTGAAGACCACTTCCATAAAAAGAGTGTTCTGAGATGACCTGTTTTGTAGGAGGGGCAAGCCACAACCTGTTGCAACTGGTTTTACCCTTTAATTCCTCAGATTTAATGCAGTCAACTCGGAGATGTCACAGCTCGGGTCAAAGGTAAATCCCTGATCACAGCAGTCTTCATTGATGAATACACCTTTGCATAACCGATATTATTTGAACTTTGAGTAGTCACACAACTAGACTGCCCCTGAAATAAAAAACTTAGATTTTGTTTCATGTTTACCACCAGACATAAGCATCATCATTTTACAGAATGAGCTTTGTAAATATACAACGCTTTCATATGCCCAGTTCTAGTTGCAAACATAAGTGACAAAAGCTGATGATAACAAACCTGACACTTATTGTTACCGTCTAGCTAGTACTGATCAGAGATATTAACTTTGGTTTGCAGTTTTAGTAATGCTGAAACCCACAACTTCTGTACTGTTTAAACACAGACCCAGCTTTTATATTTCACCATACCTTTCAATTATTCTGGACTACATCCTTTTCTACTGGTGAAATAAAAAAAGCAATCCTATGAGCAGTGCCATATAATCCTACAATTCATCTACTACCAAACAAGCTAGCATTAGTACACCATATCATTAATCTTTCATCCAATCTACCCATCTCCTATCATGTCCTTTACCACACTTTCTCTTTCTTCTGATAATTCATTATACTGTTGATTTCATCCACTACTGGGAGAGACTGTTCGCATTTCTAGTAATCACTTAGTTACAGACATGATTAATTCCTTATCTTCATCCTTTACTCTGTTGCAACTACAAAGGAGGAAATGCTTTTTTATAACCGTTCCCATCCTCAGGAGCAAAAGATCTGCCAACCATTGTATCTGCTCCCTATATTTTGCCAGCTTAATATAGTTGCAAAATATATGTGCTCAGATTCCAGTTTCTCCTGTACACCTCCAACATTTCTCATCTGACTGAGAAAATAACTCTTAACAACATTGCAGGAGTTTAGATGCATACGTGGAGACGCTTCCACCAAATATTCCAAACCTCTGTTCTTTGGACATACACTTTGCATTTCCTTAGTCCATACTAATTGCAATTCCCCATTAGGCGTTTATAATAATGTCTCCACTACATGCAAGTTTTCTCTCCAAAACTGTTCCTTCTCACATATCATATCCATCCACGCTGTCTTGTAACCTACATTAAGTAACCTTAAAATATTTGCTAGTCATGCCACTTTTACAGCTAGAACAACTACCCCCCACTGACTTACCATTACCACCCTTTTCCAAGATACATTACACATCTACCTCCCTTCTGTAAATAATTTGTAATTCCCTGTTTTGTTTTCTTTAATAGACATGCACAGGGAATCCCCTCAAAAAACTTGGTCTGAATGCAAAAACTGTGGCAAGATCCACATTTGTAAGACCTGGACGCTTTGGTCACTATCTACTTTTATTAATTCCCATTTCTGAAGTTGTGTCCTCACTTTATCATGAACGTTATAATATGTTGAGTTTAATATCTCCTCCATATTACTTGTCAGGAAAATTTCTCATACATCTTATCTCATACTTCCAAACCCCCTTATTTCCCTTACTGTTTTTGTTCTTTCCATCACATTCACTGCAATGGCCTGTGCTTCTCTTTTATTTATACCCTAGATTCCTTCCAAACTTTCCTAAAATTTCCCACACTATTGTGATATTGTCCTTTCGATGAGTCAAAATCAGCAAAATATCATCTATATAGAGGGAGATTGACGTATCCCCTGCTGTGGATCTCCAATTTTCTTAATGCTTGTGGCAAAGGTTCCAAAAAGAATGCAAATAAAGGTGACAGGGGCAACCTTATCTCGTACTCTTTCTTACTTTAATCCTTTGTGACAGTCTTGCTGTTATTTTTATTCTTGCCAGCATTCCCTGATAACTTCAACACTGTTATTCACTGCTTTGGGAATTCTCATCCCTCCAGCACTTCCCCATAAATCTTCAAGAAGGTTCGTGCTTTTCAGCCAAGTATTAGAATTTAACAAGATCTCATGAAGAAGTGTACTCAGGCCCTCAAACAATGTACATTCATTCATTCTGTCAGTAGAAAAGTCAAACAATTCAGAAGACTGATAGGTATATATCAGATATTCATAACATCCTGAAGCCTCCAGCTTCATTTTATACCACACAAATTCACCTTCTCTAGAACTGATAACTGTCTGATAACTAAAGAAAGTGGCCGTATGGTCAGGTCTTCAACCTATGGTTCGATTCATTTATCAGACCATGCACTAATATTTATAGTTATTGCCCACGTACCCTGGCTTAGACAGACAATGGAAATTTAACTTTTTTTTTTTTTTTTTTTTTTTTGAGAAAGTATCTGAATGGTTCCAGAACTGGTTAGGTATAACAGAACACTCTAATACCCCAATCCCAGAGCAGGGGAAGGAATTCAAATACACATATAGGTCATTTTAATGATGTGTGTTAATGAAACATGAGCCTGTTCACATACATCACTAGATCTTTGCATAAAAAGGTTTTAGAGGCTCAAAAGGAGTAGCAACTACTTAGACAGCCAGTGGGTTCAGAAGAGATATCTTCAAGTAAAGATACAATTTGCAAGATCATAGATTACAATGCTAGAAAAATCTTAAGGATAAAATACTATAATAATTCCCCTCATCACAGAAATTCATTGCCCTAGGCCACGGTGGTGCAGCTGTTAGCTGTGTCGCCTCACAGCAAGAGGTTCTCCCATTCGATTCTTGGCTGGAGCCCCTTCTGTGTGGAGTCTGCATGTCCTCCCTGTGGTCGAGTGACATTAAAGACATGCAGGTAGGTGCATGCGTGAATGGGTGCGCCTTCTTTGAAAGTTGGGCTTCAGGCTGGCAACTCGGCCCTGTAAAAATCCACTGCCAATCATTAGCGGACCAGAGTTCCGCTGTGGCGACCCCTAACCGGGAAAAGCCGAAAAACATTACTTTTACAGAAATTCATTGCCCTGTACTAGAGCCAACAGATAAGCCACAGAATGGTTATCAGGTTCATAGACGCCTTATCAGGTAAAATTATTAATGCAACCAGAGAGATAATGAGAAAGTACAGTTGTGTACACTTAACATAAATGTAGATGTTTGAGTGTATTCACTGTTGCAGTCATCACACTTGGGTTATCTGCCTGCAGGTAGCCCTCAGTCGGCCCACATACCAGAGTCTTGGGATTTCTGTGTCAGATTAGGTTCCTAGATTAGTACTAGGCTAACTGCCCTTGCGAGCCATTTTAAGCCTAGCCAATTATCCATTGTGAGATTCAAACTCTGCACCTTGTGTTTGTAAGGCAAACACCTTAACCATTAGGCCACCCAAATGCTGTCGCCTCTTCCATGATGTCAGGTCGGTAGGGGTATAAAACATGCAGCCGATGCCATTACATCAGCTTTTCTTGCCCCAGATGTCAGGAGCCCCCAAAATAGGAAGCAATTACATGGTGTGTAACACCTCTAGTAAAAAGTAAATACCATTACCATAAGATATGGCCAAAAAGAGGACAGGTAGAAAGTAAAGAAAAGTCAGGGGGCTGGAGGGAGGGTAACCAGGTCTGCAACAGTGAATACACCCTAACATCTACAATTACGGTAAGTGTACACAACTGTACTATGTTCTTCCTGTTTCACTGTTGCAGTCATCACACTTCAGTTGATTTCCAAAGCTGAGGAAGGGTGGAGGCAGTCAAGAAGTATTAGGGCTGGCTGGCAGGCCTTGTAAGACTGCTGTGGCAAATCCAGCTCTAGATTTAGAAAAGATAAGCAAGTTGCAATGCTTGGTGAAGTTGTGTAAAAAAAAATCCAGGTTGCAGCTTCCAGGATGTCCCTGGTAGGGACTCCCCTGAGAAATGCTGTAGAGGTTAAGGTAGCCCTAGTGGAATGAGTTCTGATCCCCTGTGGGGTAGGTTTTTCATGGTGTTTTTTGCAGAAATGGATGCAGTGTGCTATCCGTTTGGAAATGGTTTGCTTTGAAATGGCCTTGCCCTCTGCCCCTGTAGCAAAGCTGGCTAGCAGCTGGTCAGATTTTCTGAAAGGTTTAGTCCTATCAAGGTAGAACATGAGCTATCTGTGCATGTCCAAGGAGTGCAAGATCCTTTCCCCTTTATTCTGAGGATTAGGGAAAAAGATAGGTAAATGGATGGACTGGTTTAAAGCCACATTGGATACCACCTTGGGCATAAATGATGGGTTAAGTCCTGAGGGAAACCCTGTCAACATGGAAAATAATGAAGGGTTCCACAGCCATTAGTGCCTGTAACACAGACACTCTTATTGCTGAAGTGATGGCTAGAAATAAGGCTGTTTTCCAAGAGAGGAATTTTAACTCTGCTGCAGCAGCAGGCTCAAAAGGGGGAAGCGTGAGCTTCTCTAGTACAAAGTTAAGGTCCCAGGCAGGGGTGGGAGCTCTCCTCGGGGGCCTTAAATTGTTAGCTCCTCTCATGAATTGTTTGATCAGAGGGTGAGAAAAGAGAGGTAGCTCAGTATTGTAATGAGTTGAGATGGCAGAGGCATGAATCTTAGTTGATGAGAAGGATAGGCCTTTGTGAAGCAGCTCTGCTAGGTAATCTAGGTTTTGAAGTAAGGTGGGCACAGCTGTGTCCTTTCCTTGAGACTGGATCCAAGAACAATATCTTTTCCACTTTTCTGAATAGGATTTCCTAGTACTAGGCCTTCTGGCCTCAAGGATGAAGGCTAGCACCTGTTTCCTGAGGGTTGCTGGTGGTGTATTCAGGGGATAAGCCAGGCTCCAAGGTTCAGGGTTTGCAGCTGTGGCTGCAAAATCAGTCCCTCCTGCTGGGACAGTAGGGAGGGGGTCTGATGAAGGTCCCAGGGTGGCACTGCTGTCAGTCTGAGTAGGTGCAACATTTGCTCAATTGATGGTTTTTGGAGGAGGCAAAGAGGTCCACCTCTGGTGTCCCCCACCTGTGGATTAGAAGTTTGAATGAGTTGGGTTCCAGTTTCCACTCGTGTGGGTCCAGTAGAGTTCTGCTTAAGTCGTCTGCCAGTGAATTTTGTTTGCCTGACAGGAAGTGAGCTTGCAGGTGCACTTGGTTGCTCAAGGCTGTGTACCACAGGGCCATGGCTAACCTGCAGAGTGAGGAATGAGCCCCCCCCCACTTGTTTATATACCACATGACTGTGGTGTTGTCTGTCTTTATCAGTTGTTGTCCTGGAAGGATAAAGTATTTGAAGGCTGTCAGAGCATTCTGTACAGCTAACATTTCTTTTTGATTGATATGCAGGGGAATTTGCCCTGGGCTCCATTTGCCTTGAATGCATTTGCCTGCCATGTGAGCCCCCCATGCATAGTCTGATACATCTGTTTTCAGGGTTTGGACGGTGAGGGGTTGAGTGAAAGGAAGTCCTTTGTTGCGGTTGCATGCCTCTGCCCACCAAAGGAACTCTGCCCTTAGAGAAGGAATGATAGGAATCAGTGTTTCCAGGACCTGAGAATGTTGACACCAGAGACTTTTTAAGTACCACTGAAGTTTTCTCATATGCAGTCTTGCATATGGAATTAGTAGAATGCATTAGGCCATGAACCCTAGGGCTTGCAGTATTTTTTTTGCAGATAGCTGGGTTTTGGTGGCCATTAGTTTGAAGTAGTTTGTCAAATAAACCTGTTTTTCTGGAGTGAGGAATGCCATCTGGGAAGTTGTGTTCAAGCTTGCTCCCAGGAATACAATCATTTGGCTGGGCACTAGTTGTGATTTCTTTTCGTTGATGGTGTACCCCAGGAATACAGTCTTGGCTGGGCACCAGCTGTGATTTCTTTTTGTTGATGGTGTACCCAAGAGAATTTAGAAGTCTTTTTAGAAATGCCAGGTGCTGAAGTAGCAATTCCTGACTGTTCGCCTGAATCAGACAATCATCCAAGTATGGGTAAATTTAAAAATTTTTCTGCCTGCAGTATGCAATGGCTGGAACCAGGCACTTTGTGAATACCCTGGGTGCAGTAGATAAGCCAAAGGGAAGTGCAGAGAACCGATAGTGCATAGAACCTGCCCTGAAACATAGATATTTCCTGCAAGATTCCCTTATGGGGATGTGCAGATAAGCTTCTTTTAAGTCTAGGGTGACTAGCCAGGCATCCTCGGCTAGCATAGGAAAAAGCTGTTGCAGTGTTAAGCATTTTGAATTGTGGGACCACCAGGAAGGTGTTGAGAATTGACAGATCCAGAATAGGGCACCAAGAGTTCTCTTTTCTGGGCACCGGGAACAGTCTGGAGTAGAAACCCTGTCCCCTTTGCTCTATTTGGATAGGTTGAATAGCCCTGATGCTGAGAAGAGAAAGTACTTGCTTTTGAGCCTCTGCCCACTGGTTTGGAGGAAGGTCTGGCAACCCACTTGGGGGTGGCAGTGAGTGGAAGTAGAATCTGTATCCCTGTGATATAATGTTTAGGACCCATCAGTCCTGGGTAATGGACATCCAGTTTTTTGCATGCAGTGTGAGTTTTTCCCTTAGGGATGCAAGTACTTGGGCATGGCTGGGAAGGATGATAGACAAGTCATTGTGAATTTTTTCCATAAGAGGGTGGCTTACCACTCCCTGTTTTTGAGGTGGGAGCACTCTATTGTTTAGATCTTTGCATACCTTGAGACTGTAGTCTTGGTGGTCTGTTGCCCCTGGGTTTGGACTGAGAAGGCCTGGGAGGGCCAGTTTTTAAAAGGCCAATGCCTACTGAATCTAGGTGGCTGCACCTGTAAGAAATTTTTAACAGTTTGCATAGATTTAGTTTTTCCCTCCATCTTTTTAAGAACAACTTCTGCTTTTGTGCCAAACAAACGTTCCTGGTTTAATGGAGCATCTAATAATTTTGCTTTGACATGGTCTGGCAAGATTTGTTCCTTCAGCCAAGCATGCCTTCTCAGTACAGACTCGGTGACAGCAGCCCTGAAAAATGCTTCTAAGGCATCAAAACCACACTGCAAAGTATGTTTACTAACTTGGTTTGTAGAATGCATTAACTCTTGTAAATCTTTATTTTCTGTACAATCTAGAAGCAACATTTTTTGTTTAATTAGTTCCATAATATGCTGCTGGTACTTTAACATCTGAAACTGGCAATTCAAAGTCCTGATGGCAAGAGTTGCAGAGGTATATACCTTCTTACCCCATCTCTCTAAAGCTCTAGAATCCCTGTCCGAAGGGGTAGAGTTTTTGGCTGTAGTAGCCTTAATGCCTTTAGGCCCCTGTGAAATGATCTCTGGATCCGCAGTGGGATTCTTAAAGAGAAATTTGTGAGAGTCAGGTACTCTGTAGTACCTGTCAGGCTTTCTAGGAGATGGTGGTAAAGTATCAGGGGTAAGACTGGATTCCATTAAGACATCATCTACAATATCCAGGACAGGGGGTATAGCTAGAGGCCTGTGCTGAGGCAAGTCTAAAAATTCTCTGAGTCTTTTCTTGGACTGAGGGTAGTCCTGGCATTCCCAGCGGAAATGCTCTCTTAAAGTATGCAAGGTTTCATCAAAAGAAAAGTCCTCTGGAGGGGAGGCAGAAGGAATGGAATCCTCATAGGTAGATAAGGGTAAGTCCTGGTAATCAGAGGGATCAGAGTCATCGGACTCGTGGTCTGTAGAATCAGAAGGAAAATCAATTATTTGCCTTTTAGAGGGGGAAGGCTGGCTTCCCCTAATTAAAGTTATAAAGTCTTCAGCCATTCTAAGCATTTGTTTCTGTGGCATAGGAGCTTGAGCATGCGCTTTGGTCATCGTTTTTCTAGGCATAGTGCGAACTCTGGGCCTGAGAATCTTGGTAGTTTTACTCAGAAACAAAGACGTCGGTTTAATACAAACATCGGAAGGTCGGAATACACCCTCAGAAGCCGGTGCCTGCACAGCGGCTTTGGACCCATCCAAGGTAGAGACATCTGCAGGTTCCATACTCGAAGAAGCATCTCGTGGCATACCGGACTCCGAATGGGTCTCAGCAGTGGCTTGCGAATCTGTAGAAGTGGGTATTAGGGACTGCAAAAGCGCCTCACTGAGTACCGGTGGACTGGCGACTAGCTTAACGGAAGAGTCGTTGGCAGTTTTGGACCTATGCGGCCTGTCTCTGTCTTTATCCTTACGTTTTTTCAGATGATCGGTAGTCAGATGGCTTATCGAAGCCATTTTGGAATACAGAGAACGAGAGCAAAAGAATTTAGTGACAAAGATAGCCCAACAGCTAATAGTTTGGGCGTTAAGGCACAAAGCAGACAGCGAGGAACGTCGTGGTCTGGGCCTAAACAGATGATGCAGCAAGAATGAAAATCTCTGTGAGGTACTTGCTTTCCACAGGCATGACAATTGTTAACTTTTTCTGACATTGGTTAGAGCAAGAAAAAAGGATCCCCTACAGGGTACTTAGCTTTAGAAGACTTCAGGTTTGAAACTCGAAAAACGAAAATTTCAGGTAGCCGACCGGCACTTGCGAACTGCTTCTGCTTCGGGCTCCCATGCGGCAACAAAAGCTGATGTAATGGCTTCGGCTGCATGTTTTATACCCCTGATGAACTGACGTTATGAAAGAGGCGACAGCATCCGACGCAGAAATCCCAAGACTCTGGTATTCGGGCCGACTGAGGGCTACCTGCAGGCAGATAACCCAAGTGTGATGACTGCAACAGTGAAACACGAAGAACATCTTCCATTTAGTGTTATTCCGCACTTTATAAATGGGAAACTTCACTAGTTAATTTCAGGAAAGGGGTAGTGCTTTTACACGTCAACTTCCTCTATCTAACTTAACCCAAGATCAAGCAGGACATGTTGTGAAAGCGGTTATCAAACAAGAAATAGAGATGACATTAAACAAACTTTCTAATGGAAAAACAAAGCCCAAACAGGTTATAGACATAAGCAAAAACACAGAGCCAAGATGGGCTTTTGACAGAGGCCTACAACTGCAGAAAACAAATATTAATATGCAACTTTTACAAAAACAGGCAGTTACATTATTACAAAAAAAATCACCCTTCATCTTGGTTCTAAAGCTATTACTTCAGTTAGGAAACCTTGAAAAGATCCCCTACAAACTACCTCATATAAGTTTATATTGGTATCAAAAGTTATGTACTTACTATAATAATAGATATTCGTTGTCCCATCTTAAATAGTTGGGTTATCTGCTTTGAGGCAAATCAGAGCTGGTAACTTTTTTCATTAGAGCATCACCAGTGCTCGAGCTCTTTCACTCTCATAATATATAAATAAAAATATACACACACACACATATGTGTGTGTAATATATATATATATATATATATATATATATATACACATATATATATGGGTCTACTTCAGTAGATCGAACATATTACAAGTTCAAACCACATATGGCCGAGACCATATGTTCGAACTTGTAAATGTTCGATCGGACTGAATGGAGATCTCTGTACAGTGTGGAATGGGAAGATTTCCCTTTTCCACAATGTAGTGCGATCTTGGAGTTGGTATAATTAAGTAAGGGGGCGTGGAGGTGCAGGGGGACTACGGCCCCTGCTACAAACATTTAATTTTGTTTTTTTGCTGTTTTTTTCTTTTTTTACCTCAGTGTTCGAACTATTACAAGTTCGAACATATGGTCTCGGCCATATGTGGTCCGAACTTGTAATATGTTCGATCTACTGAAGTAGATATATATATATATATATATATATATATATATACACACACACACACACACACACGTGCGGGGTGTGTGTATGCAATGGACCAAAAAGGTAAGAATAAAGAACCAAGGCGCAGGCTTCAGGCACAGGTCTGACAGGTCCTCCAGGAGTCAAAAGTAGCACAAGATAATTTGGAAAGGGGAAAGGAACTCAGGATGCCAAGACAGACAGGGACAACTAGTATCTGTCATTATGGTAAGAACATAACTTTCATATCCTGTGCTGTCCTCAGTCTGTTTTGACTGGTTAGAACAGATTCCCTAGCTGATCTGCATCCTATCTGGCATCATGGTAAGATACCCCATACCCCTCAGTATGGTGGAAACAAAGACTGCTCTAGATCTAGATACTAGGCCTAGTTCATACTATCCGATACATTTGTGCATAGTGGGCCAAGTTGCTGCTGCACAGATGTTATCCAGAGTTGTGTGTCTGAAATAATCAACAGATGTAGAATTGGATATAGTAGAACAGGTTTTTAGTTTGGAAGAAAGGGTCAGACCCTTATAGTGTAGATAAAAAAAATATGCAACCTGACAAACACTTGGTCAAAGAAACTTTAGAATCAAGCTTAATCTTAAAAAGATGTAAAAATGTTGTCTATCCTTACATAGAGATTTAGTTCTGTGAAGGTAAAATCCATGTCAGTAATGTACATCTAGAGTATGGAAATAAATTTTTCTATGATAGAATGACTTAGAAAGAAATCAGGCAGATTGACTGGTTCAAAGCTGACTCTAAAGCTGCTTTAGGCACAAAGGAAAGGTTTTGTTTAAGAGCAACACTACCTTTGTGAAAAGTTAAGTAAGGTTGTCTGCATGACAAAAGCTTGTAGCTCTGAGACTCTATTGGCTGAAGTAACAGCTACCAGAAATAACATTTTCGAGGAAAGGTGCTTCAGTGAGACAGAAGAAACCATTTTTATCAAAGCCTGCAAAGTCAAGGTAACGTCCCATGTTGGAATGGTGCTCTTAATTGACTCAACAGAAAGGTTCCTTTGAGAAAAAAATGTGCAGATGTATGGAAAGCCACAGATGATGAATTTGAGCCGGCATCAAAATTAGAAATTGCAGCAAACTAGGATTTAATGGTAGAGTTACTTGCCCAAGAATGAAGAAGATCCACTAAAAACTGCAAGATGAAGGGAAGAGGAGCTCTAAAAGGTTTGAAACCTTTAGCAGTAACCTACAAGGAAAATCTTTTCCACTTGCTCTTGTAGATTTTACACGTGGAAGGATTTTCAGATTACCCGAATGTAATGACTGCAACAGTGAAACACGAAGAACATCATCTGACCATCGCTGGAACTGTTACCCTGAGGGGACTTGATGTCCTGATGGGGTTTGCTGGATGAATGAGATAGGATATTGGGATAAGGCTCTAGGAACTATGGGGGTTGCAGAAGATGAGGCTATATAAAGGAAAAACAAACCTGCCTGGGTCAGAAAGGAGCAACAAGGATAGCTTCTGCCTCACACAGAGTAGCTTCCTGTAAAACTTTCATTATTGAGGAAGAGGTGGGAAAACATACAAAAGTCCAAGTGGCCTTCACAGTATTCTTTTGTGACTGTCCCTGTAGAAGGAGGAGAGCAAAGAAGCTGCTAAATTTTGTGTTACTGGGAGAGGCAAAAAGATCATAGCAAAGCTGGTAGAATGGCTGAAGTTCCTTCCTGCAACTGCGATGTTGAGGGGACCACTCATGAATAATGAGGATGCATTGACTCAATCTATTTGCTAGAACACTGGAACTACTTGGAATTTGAGTTACTAATAAAAAGTGCTGAGAAGGCACTGCCCATTACCATACTCTCTTGGTCTTTCTCCAAAGGGTATATTAAAAGAAATCCCCCAACCCCATTTTTTGATATACCATACTACAGAGGCATTATCAGTCTGGATGGAAATCACACCCTGTGGAAGGAAGTCATGAAGTAACTGCAGTGACGGGAGGTATGCCCTCCTCTCCAGAACTTTGATGATGTGAAGATGGACCTCTAAATGATTCCAAATCCCTTAGACCATCTTCCCTTTGAAATATCCCACCCAACCTAAAGGGGAAACATCTGTTGTAACAGTGGCCAGCAGTAAGGAAAGAACAAAAGGACATCCCTGGGATACCTGAGGTCAATGTATCCCACCAAATGAAGGGATGACGGTATACCAAAGACATATTCACAGGATGCTAGAGATGGTGAGTGGACTGTGGCTACTGGAATGACAGTATCCACAGAAGGCCTGTCATGAAGAATCTGGCAAGTAGAACAAGGGTGATTGAAGCCACCATGTTACCAATAGCTTCAGAATGAGACAAGCTGGAGGACTGTTTGAGTTGAGAACTTCATGTGCCTGAAGATGAAAAGAAGTTTACCTTGACTCTAGAAGTTTTGCTATCTGCAAAATTCTGTCCAGAAGGCAGCCTATAAAGTCCAAAGATCAAGCTGGTTCCAGATATGACTTTTTGAAATTTACAGAGATACCCAAGGATCAACACAAGTGAAGCAAATAATCTCCTGTTAGTATGTGAGAGCCCTTTGTGTTTGCTGTTAGGAGCTAGTCACCTAAGAATACCCAGGAATATTGCAGTCTGAGATCAGCAGCTGTTACTACTGCTGTGCACTTGATGAACTCTGGTAAGACCGAACAGCAAAGTTTGAAATTGGCAATGATGGTCTTCCAGCCAGAATCAAAGTTAACTTCTAGAATACCTTGCGATCCTAATGTTATGGAGGACATCTTGAAGGTCTACAGAACACATTCAGCTCCCCCTTCCTGAGGAGAGGAAGAATGAACTACACGGTGACTATCTGGAATTTTGCCTTTATAACACAAAAGTGTTCAGACAATTGAGATCTAGTATGTGTCTGAGGTTTGTTTCTGTTGGGAACTAAAAAGAATCTTGATTAGACTGTGGATTCTTTTTGGACTGGTGGGACCTGTAGGATGGCTCTTTTTTTGTACCAGCCAAGAAATTTGTTGTGCTGCTGCTCTTTAATGGCCGAGTAGAACATCTGGAAGAACCTTATAAGATAGGGTGGGACCAGAATGAAAAGGGATAATGTAGCTACTGGGTATGATTCTCTTCACCCAAAAATCTGAATCATGAATGAAGGATTAGCCCTGAGGGTCAACCCTGTCTTTCTGAAAAATAAGGACTGAAAAGGCCACGAGTGCCTGAAGTTCTGAAACTCTTCTTGTTGAAGTGAGGGCCAGATGCAGGATAGTTTTCCAGGTGCAGAATTTGAGGTTTGCTAATGTTGCTGGTTCAGTAGGAGGTAAAGTACGCTTTTCCATCACATAGTTGAGGTCCCAAGTAGGCATAATGGATTTTCTAAGTGATCTAAGATGGAGGACCACTTTAAAAAAATAAATTGACCTCAAATCTGGACGTAAGTGGGAGAGAGAGAGATAAGCAAGTGTAGATGGCTGATAAGTGGGCTTTGAAGGAAGAACAGACCAGACCTGTATGTGAAGCTTACACAGACATTTCAGAATGGAAGGTACCACTGACTGATTGGGGTTCTGGTTCATTCCTTTGGTATTAATAGGAAAAATCACTTCCATTTAGCTATATAAGATCTTCAAGTGGTGGGTCTCTTGGCTTCATGAAGAACCTTAACATCCTCAGAAAAATGGTGCCTAAGGAATTAGAACCTAATCATGCACAGAGTTAGGTGAAATAGGTAACCCTTTCTGCTGTATGATGAAAACTGCTTGGAGTAGCAGTTTGCAGTACTTACCCCTGACTAGAATATAAAGAGAAGGGAATCAATGCCATCCTAGCTAAAAGGGAAACACTAGCAATAGTTTTGTTTTTTTTCTTTCTGGGTCTTTAGAAAAACTTTTGGAATGAGTAGTAGTGGAGGGAAGGCATAGAAGAACTTCCTTGTACACTGAAAAGTAAAAGCAACTATCCTCCAAGATGAGGGTCAAGGGTCCCTGGTGCAAAATAATGGAAATGATTTGTTGGTTTTTGAAGCAAACAAATCTATCTGAAAAGTCCCAAATACTGATGGATGTCTGGAAAACTAGCCTGTCCAGGGTGCATTTATGATGGTCCTTCCAAGGACCTGCTTAAAGAGTTCACCGACATATAGTCCTGTGATGGCATGTATGTGGCTGTGGATGAAGTTTTTCTTTGTGGCAAGGACCCAGGGCTTTCTGTGTCAGTCTACACAATTAGTAAGATCTGGTTCCTCCTTGCTTGTTTATGTACCACATTACTGTGGTGTTATCTGTGAACACTCATAGGGTACCTGGTTTCCAGAGATGTGATATGACCTGAAGAGCCTGGACGAGGGCCCTCATTTCCTTCATGATGATATGTTCTTTTAGTACCACTGGTTGCAATCTGCCTTATATTTGTTGGGTGCCTGCCCAGGATTACTCATGCCTTGTCCGAGGCATCTGTCTGTATTTTCTGAACTGGGGCTGAAGAATTGAAGGGAAGCCCTGGGTTGAGTTTCATCTGATCCTTCAACCATAAGAGTTCCAGTCTGAGACGGGGTAAAACAGGAATCATTGTGCCCAGAGGATGAGAGCACAGAAACCAAACTATTTTAAAGTACCACTGGATTTTCCTCATATGCAGTCAGGCTAGGAGGAGTATGGGGATAGTAGCGGCCATGAAACCCCAGACCCCTTAAGATCTCCATTGCTGAACATTGGCTGAGGGATGCAAGGTTGTGGAAGTAGTTCATAAGATTATACACCTTATTTTGAAGTAAGAATGGCTGCATTCTTTTTGTGTTAAGCCTGCAGACCAGAAAAACAAGGTCCTGAGATGGCTGAAGGGAAGATTATTTGTAGATGATCATAAAGTCCAGCTGCGGTAGAAAGAAGAGTGAACTGGAAATGTTGTAGGATAAATTGTGTTGAAGTAGCTATGATTAACAAGTTATCTAAGTAAGAAAAAAATCTGAATTCCATAGTTTTGCAGAAGGCAATGACTGATGCCAGACACTTTGTGAAAACTCTTGGGACAAAACAGTAAAATGACAGTGAGACAACCTTGTATGAGACCTGCGGAATCTCCTGCAAGTGGTCCGAACTGATATATGGAGGTAAGCATCCTATAGAAAAAGAAGTTATGTACTCACCATAACATTCCATCTGAGTAGTTATACTTCATTTTTCTGCAACCTGTGGGTATACGGATCCGAGCCGGCAACTTTTTTTTCTAGCATCTGCTCCAAGCTCCGAGCTCCTCCCCTTACCCATAATGCCCTACCATCTCCTATCTTCCCTCAGATCGAGTTTGCTGCAACTAAAAACATAAGCAACTCAACCCAATAAACCAAACCTGAAAAGACAGGACAAGGTCCAGGGGACAGAGGGAGGGAATATTGCAGAAAAATGAAGTATAACTACTCAGATGGAACGTTATGGTGAGTACATAACTTCTTTATCTGAAGTAGTTAACTTCATTTTATCTGCAACCTGTGGGACGGAGTCCCCAGCTACTCTGATCCTGGGAGGCCCTTATGGAAGGATATTCCTGAGCACCGCTGAGCCAAAGGATGCTCTACCCCTCGAAATCAGATCTAATTTGTAATGGGAAATGAAGGTATGTGAATTGGCCCAGGTCGCTACTGCACAAATATCGTCCAAAGGTACCCTAGACCAAAAGGCAGCAGAAGTCGCCATGGACCTGGTAGAGTGAGCCTTAACAATATCAGGAGGAGATAAACCTTTTTGCATTGTAGGCATGTGAAATACAAAGAGTGATCCATCTGGCCAAATAAACTTTAGAAATAGCTTTTCCCATAAATGCTTTGGAAAAGAAAACAAACAATTGGTCAGTCTTGCGGAAAGACTTTGTTCTATGAAAATAAAAACAAAGTTGTCTATGAACATCTAACAAATGGAGTTTGTATTCACCTTTATTTTAGAAGTTAGGAAAGAAAACGGGCAGATTAATGGACTGGTTTATGTTTGCTTCAGATGCCACTTTAAGTAAGAAGGAAGGATTAGTACAGAGGGAGACCCTATCCTTATAGAAGACCAAATACGGAGGCATGGCAGACAGAGCTTGAAGCTCAGAAACCCTCCTAGCAGATGTAATGGCGACTAGGAAAGCGGTCTTCTAGGACAAAAATTTCAAATCCACCGAAGCTGCAGGTTCGAAAGGAGGAGTCACCAATGCCTGTAAAACAAAAGTAAGGTCCCAAGGAGGCACTGAATCCTTGACAGGTTAACATAACAGAAAAGCCTTACACTGCCTAAAGGAGGCTAAAGCCACATTGTCTTCACCAATGTGAAAACTGGAAACGGCTGCCAATTGTACTTTCACTGTGGAGGAACTAGCTCCTTGCTGAAAGATGCCAGACAGGAATCCAACACCGCAGGAACAGGGGCTGTAAAGGGATCTGTTTTTCTCTGTCAGGCCCAAATGGAAAAGCGTTTCCATTTACTGCAATAAAGTTTCCTAGTGGAGTCTTTAAGAGAAGCCAAAAGAATTGATTTTACCGGGGTTGAAAGACCGGGAGTCCTGGCAATTAACGCAACTGGAGCAACCAGGCTGTCAGCGTGAGGCTGCCCAGATTATGCGGATGTGCCACCAATGGATGGGAGATTAGATCCGGGCAGGGATCCAGAACCCACGGGGAAGCTAAGAGATGAGACCAAAGGAATGGGAACCAAACCTGACGAGGCCAGAATGGGACAATGAGGATCACTTTGCACCGTAGTCAGCAAGCTTTCTGAAGAAACTTCAGAATGAGTGGCAATGGTGGATAAGCATACAGAAGCCCGGGGGGCCAAGCATGGATTAGAGCATCTCTGGGGGCTTCCCCTGGTGAGGCAATCAGAGCAAAGAACACGCTGCACTTCGGGTTGGAAGGAGATGCAGAGAGATCGCAGCAAGGCTGACCCCATGTAAGGAAGATCTCTTCCACCACTGAGTGTTTCAGAGACCACTCGTACGGCATCAGAATGGCCCGACTCAATCTGTCCACTAAAATGTTGGAGCACCCCAGGATGTGCATTGCTATCAGAAACCGACCGGTGGTGGTGGTTGTTGTGTCTTTCGGCTTTTCGTGGTTAGGGGTCCGCTAATGATTGGCAGTAGATTTTTATGTGCCGAGTTGCCAGCTCTGACACACAACCTTCAACAAAGGTACGCCCATTCACGCATGTCTCCACACAGAAGACACTCTAGCTGAGAATCGAACAGGACGTCTTACTGTGAGGCGACAACACTACCGCAGCACCACCACCACCGCAGTAGAACCCGACCGGTGGAAATTGCCCATTCCCACACTCTCATGGCCTCGCAACATAGGGGGTAGGATCTGGTTCCCCCCTGCTTGTTGATATACCAGACAACTGACATGTTGTCTGACTGAATTGCAATCAATCCGAGAGGGAGGACTGTGTGAAAGGCTTCCAACGCTAAAAGCACTGCCCTCATCTCTAGAACATTTATTTGCAACTTGGTCTCTGACTGGGACCACGTGCCTTGGACTGTCCTTCCCAAACAATGTCCACCGCACCCGAGTTGGGAGGCATCCGTGGTCACTGTGGCTTGGACTGGAGATGACATGAAGGGGCATCCTTCTGATATCTCCGGTGAACTTAACCACCAAAGAAGAGACGTCCTGCAGACATGACTGATCTTGATCGAAATTCCATGGGCAGGTCTAGCCAAGACCAGTGAACAGCCAGAGTCCACTGAAGAACCTGCATGTGAAGGCGCGCACAAGGGAGAATCGATATGGCGGCAGCCATGGAGCCCAGAGCCTGGAGAACCTCGCTCGCCTTTGGAGACTTGGAGTTTGCTATCTGAGCTATGTGGCACCTGAGGTGTAGGATCCTGTCTGGAGTTAAGAATACCTTCATCTGCAAAGTGTCTATCCGTGCCCCAATGAAGTCTAGAACTTGTACTGGTTGCAATTGGGATTTGTGAACACTGACTGTAATTCCCAGTAGATCCGCCAACAGAATGAAATAATCTTGGGCCAGACACAAGTGATGCTTATTGGGCACCAGGAAGAGCCAGTCGTCCAGGTATGGAAACACCTGAATACCCTGAAGCCTCAGGTGAGCCGCTACAACTGCCATTACCTTGGTGAACACCCTGGGGGCTGTGGTGAGACCAAAGGGTAGGGCTCTGAACTGAAAATGACTGCCTCCCAGCCTGAAGCGCAGAAACATCCTAGAGCTTCTGTGTATTTTGATGTGGTAGTAAGCATCTTGGAGGTCTAAAGAGCACATCCAGTCGCACTCTCGGTGATAAGGTAGAATGGACTGTAGGGTGACTATCCAGAATTTCTGTTTGGCTACCAACAGGTTTAATGTTAACAGGTCTAGAATGGGCCTGAGGTCCCCCGTCTTTTTTGGCACCAAAAAGAACCTTGAGTAGACACCTAATCCGGACTGATCGGGGGGTATCTGTTCGATGGCTCATTTGAGAAGCAACTTTGAAACCTCTAGAGCTGTGGCCTCCCTGTGAGCGGGTGGAACATCTGGGAGGCGTTTTGTAATATTTGGAGGGGCAACAAATGGGATAGAGTAACCTCTGGATATTATCTGTAAAACTCAGTGATCTGTCGTAATGGACTCCCATGCCGCTGGGTGTAAGGGCAATCATCCCCCGACTGCCTCCAGAGTAGGACAGTCGGGCAACCCCTCAGAGCTGCTGACTGGGTCTATCAGAAAAAGGTTCCCTAGACACAAAATTCCTGAGACCCCCCTCTACCTCTGGGTCGGCGTCGATCCTGTCCCCCTCTGCCTCTGGGGGGAATAGTTTTCCTGAGAATCCCGGGAAAACTGAGATTTTCGGAACCACATCATCTTCTGCCCTCTTTGATTCCTAGAGAAGTACAGCTGAGGGTTAGAGAAGTGGACTCCGACGGCAAAGTCTTCCCATCCTTTTCACTCTGGACAAGTGTGTCATGTACTGTCTTCCCAAAAAGGGAAGAACCGTCGTAGAGAGCGTTGATAAATGACACCTTGAAAGGGTCCGCGAACTGACACAACCTAAGCCAGGCATGATGCCTCATGGCTATGCCTGTCCCAGCGCCCTAGCTGCTCCTTCCATGGCATGGGAAAGGAGTTGCATCGACGTGTTTGAGACTGACTTCAGAGTAGACATTTTCACAGAGAACAACTGTCTGTCCTGTGGCGATAAAGACTCTGCGGGTGACTCAGCAAATTCCGAAGCAAGGTCTCGCTGAAGCCAAATCACATGTGCCAAATAATTCATTGCACGGATTGAAAACCTATCCACCGACCTAGACTCCTTGTCTGGAGGGTGGACTGAGGAACTCTCCTGTGCTAGTTCCTTCTTTGTGGCCGCTGCAACCAACATAGCATCAACTGGGGCTCCTTTCGACCAAGGTTGTCTGTTGGAAGGGGGAGATAAAATCTTGTCAGGGCTTTGGGAATGGGCTCTACGGTGTCAGGCTCCTTCCATGCCCTTGTGGTGATGAGGTCCAACAAGGGGTCTGCTGGTGGGGACACCCAGGAAGTAGATAGACCCATGCCAAAGGCCTCCAGGAACACTGACTCATCCCCAGAAGGTTTTGAGGCTGACCAACCTCCCCTCTGGCGGAGGATCTCCATAATTTCTCCGAAGGAGACGTCTTCGGGAGGTGACCTGGGGGAACCTGCTCCTTCATCTAAGTCAGTGTCTGTAGTGAGGGACTCGGGGGAGTCCAAGTGCCTCCTTTTGCACTTGCACTTACGGTGACCCTCTTCAGTGGGACTTTGAGAAGGGGATTCGTGAGCCGCAGGGGTTTCCTCAGGGAAATTAACCTGGGGATCCTCTGGCACGGGCTGTCCCTGAGACAGGATGAAGGGAGCCGTCGCCAAATCCTCGGTGGTATGCAAGGGGATGGGCTGGGTTCTCAATCCCTGGGAGAGAACCCTCTCCACCACTTCGAAGGCCGAGGGAGAAGCCCTCCCCGGATCTGAAAAGATTGGAGCCAAAGAATCCATTCCCCCGGGTCCGACTCCCTGTCCACGGCTCCGAGAGTCACTCTGATCCGAACAAGTCGGATCCGAGGAACTCAAGGTAACATCTGGAGTCGAGGTTGGAGGAACCATCAGCACTGAGCTACCAGCTCTGAAAAACCTTGGATCCAAGAGACCCGAAGCCAAAACACGGATTGGGGAAGTAGAGATGGGGCAGAAAAGAGGCATGGAGGTCCCCCCTCCAGAGGGAGAGGGGCCTGGCAATACTCACATCTGAAGTTGGGTCTGAATGAATCTCCACATCATCCTGTCCATGTCCATGTCCGATAGGCTCCGAGTTGACCTCGAAGAGGCCACAGATTCGAATCTGGCTGGTCTGCGCAACGGGGAGGAAGGCCTCGGGTCCGAATGTTCCAACGGCTCCAGTGAGAAACGAGGAGACCAGAGCCGTGGAGAAACAGGCCTCATGGTCTTAGAAGGGGGACTGAGAAAAAGCTCCCTGTCTGGGGATCTCTTACGATGTCTGTCCTTCCTCTTCTCCCTATCCTCTCTCCGCCTTTCTTTATCTTTTTCTTTCACTTGCTCTTTTTCCTCGTCAGCCACGCTGACTGCAGATTTGTCTTTAGAAGACCCATCACCAGAAGAAGAGGGAGGTTGAGTCCCTGTCTGGGTGGGAGCTAGAACACTAGAGACCGAGGCAGATTCCAGCATGGCAGCAGGGAGAAGGCCTTTGGCTACTAGCTTGGCCTTCTGATCCCTAAGGGCCCTCGGATTAAAACCAGAATAGATAGCACATTGAGCGGACAAATGTGCCACTCCCAAGCAAATTACACACAGAGTGTGGCCATCAGCCGGGGAGAGCTTATGGCCACACACTGTACATTTTTTGAAAACAAGCTTTGGCTGATCAACCATAGTCCTGCACCCAAAAGTACAAACACTACCTACCTAAAAAACCACACACAAACACAGGCAGGGGAAGGGCAGGCCTAACTACTACTCTCTACAAAACTTTTTTTTTTTTTTGACACCGACGAACAAGCAAGACACTAAACAAGGGGAGGAAGGGAAAATATTTACTCAAACACACACTAGATACAAGAAATAATACCACTTACTATCCCTGAGCTCAGAGCAAAGGAGACCATGATGCACACTACTGGCAAGGCAAACGAGATCTGGGAGAAGATAGGAGATGGTAGGACATTATGGGTAAGGGGAGGAGCTCGGAGCAGATGCTAGAAAAAAAGTTGCCGTCTCGGATCCAATACGGATCCGTATACCCACAGGTTGCAGATAAAATGAAGTTAACTACTTCAGATCTAGGGATACTAAAAAAGCCTAGGGCAGAATAAAAGGTAGTTGAGTGTGCAGTGAGAGCATTTTGAAAGTATGTACTTTTAAGGTGTTTAGTAAGGAGAGAGCCAGTATGGGTCTCTACTACCCTTATTTCCTTGGCACAAGAAAAAGTCTGGAGTAAAACCCCTTACCCACAAATTCTTCTGGCACCAGGCTCTAATGTGCTTTGTGGCCATAATTCTGATAAAATGGGTGGGAGCAGATTAATCTGATTTTGTGGGGGTGAGTATATGCCATTCATTTAATTATTATTTATTTATTTAACATTTGTTTTACCAGAATAAAATCTGGCTGGACAACAGGTGTCCATTTTCAGCGGAGTCCTGGGGAGAAAAGCTCCGAGAAGTTACAAGGCGAAATACATAGGTTAATAACAAGTGGTAAAAATAATAACATGTGAGGCAAAAAACAGTTAAATGTAAACAAACTCATAATACAGTCAGGAGATCCCAAGTCTTACAGTAATAGTACAATATATGAACATGAAGTACCCAGACGTAGGTACATATTTACAAAATGTACAATGCACATAGGTGGTAGTAGTATAATGTAAGCATTGGAGGTTTCAGGGGTCAGATGGCCCTATAGTACAGTGGGGATTCAGGGGGGGGGGGTCTTTGGAATTGCAAAGAGGGTTAAGCATAGAGGTGGGTTTTAAATGTGGTTGCACAATTTTGTATCCTGAGGTCAGGTGGGAGGATGTTCCATGCTTCTGCAACCTCATGGGAGAATAGGGCTTCTCCAGAGCTGTTCTTGCATGGACTGACTTCAATCAGGGTATTTGTTACTTGATCATAGCTCCCTGCTGGAGTTGCAGAAGTTTACTATGCCAGCTAGGGCAGGGATTCTCTCTGGTTGGTATAGAATTTGGTGAGCGATGATGAGTTGGTGGTAGTGTAGTAGGTTAGGAAATTCTAACCAGTGTACCTTAGGTAGGGATTGACACTGGTGGGAGTGTGATTTAGTGTTGGCAGTGAACCTAGCTATTTTACTGTAGCAAGTGGAGAGTTTGTTCAGGTCGGTTTCATTCATTTTGGTTAGAACTGGGCATGCATAGAGCAATATTGATAAGAGATGTGTTCTGGCTATGGTAGTCCTAGACTTGGGGGTAAGGAATTGTTTGCTACGATACAGGCATCCTAGCTTTTTATGGACTTTAGAAATGGTTTGGGATATGTGTTTATTGCATTTAAGCTGTTGGTCAATAGTGACAACGAGTAGTTCAGCCTCAGCTGCTGGGGTGATAAGGGTGCTATTGGCTAAGAGGATGGTGAAGGTAGGGTCACAGTATTTAGTTGGGTGTGGGTTTTGTTGGGGTTTACTATCAGTTGGTGGTTGTTTAGCCACTTCTCTATCTCAGTGAAGGATTCTTGGGCTTTACTTTATAGTAGTTGGATGTTGGGTGTTGAGCAGATTAGGGTGCCATATGCATACTGAACAATATCAGCTTTAGTGGTTGCTAGGTGGAGATTGTTAGTAAATATGTTAAAACGAAGGGGGCCTAGGATTGAGCCTTGAGGGACACCGCATATGACAGGGAGTGAGGGGGATAGAGAGTTGGCCCATTTGACAGATTGTGAGCAGTTGCTTAGGTAATTGTTGAACCATTGCAGGGAGGTGTTATCAAGGTTGAGCTCGGAGAGGCATGTAAAGAGTTTATGGGAAACTGTGTTGAACACCTTAGATAGGTCTAGTAAGGTGGTGGAAACCAGTTTCCCTTGATTCTTGTGCAAGTTTATGGTACTGGAGAAGTTAATTAGGGCAGTGTTGGTGCTATGGGATGGTCTGAATCCATGTTGGGTTTTAGACAGTAGGTTGTTGGTGGATCCATTTTTATAGGATCTTAGATAAGGGTTATAGGATCTCAATGGGGTGGCAGTTGGAGAGGTCAGTAGAGGGGCTGCTCTTGTGGAGGGGGATGATATATGAGGTTTTCCACAAGGATGGAATAGCATACATAGAAATGGACCTATTGATAAGTAGGGAGATGGGGTAAGCAATGGTCTTGGATGCAATTTGGAGATATTTGATTGGTAGATGGTCAGCAGCGAGGGTGGTTGGTTTGAGTTTTGCTAAGAGTTTTTGTATGGTTAATGTTGGTACTGGCTTGAATGAGAAGGGGGGTTAAGTTTAGCATTTTGGGGATTGTGGTTGGGTTGTGAATGACATATCATTCACTAATTTCAGTACGGAGGAGGTAAAATAGCTATTGAAGTTTGAGGATATGTTATGGTCAGTGCCTTCGATGTTTGGTGGTGGTGTAGTGGCTTTACCAGGCTGGAAGATGTTGTTCACTGCAGCCCAGAATTTTTGTGGGTTGTTGCTGCGTTTCCTTTGTAAGGAAATATAGTGGTTTTGTTTGTCTGACTTGACCTGCTTTTTTGTTTTATTTCTAAGTTCAGAAAAGGTTTGCCTAGTTTTGGGTGTTTTGTGTTTTTGCCAGATTTTCCAGGCTTTGTCCCCATCCTTAAGTAAGATCTTTGTAGTTTTCTCTAGCCAAGGGCAGGGTTGTTGCATACCCTAATTGTTTTGAGTGGGGCTAGTTGGTTTAGTATCTCTAGGAATGTGGAAGTAAAGTATTCTACTGCATTATCCAGGAGAAGAGTTTTTAGGGGGACACAGTTGCAAAATTTTAGGGTTTCTGAGAATTGCTCTGAGGGGAAGTTTTTTTGGGAGCGGGTTTGTAGCAGGGAGGGTGAATTGGTATATCTAAGTTTGTGAAGGAGAAAATTTGGATTGTGGTCACTGAGGGAGTCAGGTAGTGTCCCACATTGGTGGGCAGATGGATTCTCTTTTGATGGTCTTGTTAGTTCCTGTGGATGAGTGTATGAGGTGAGTGAAGTTATACAGGTTTATGTGGTTGGTGGCTGTATGCTGCTCCAGTCAGTGTTGGTGTCACCTACAACTATAGTTTCTTGGGAGAGGGAGTGGGATGCCCAGTGGAGTATAGATTCTAGGGTATTAAGGTTGTTTCCTGGTGGAATATAGATACTGAGCAAGTTTAGTTGTTTGTGCTGGTTTAGTAGGAGTTTGGTGAAAAGAGTCTCAGTGTTGTTGAAATTTGGGGTTTCTTTTTGAAGGAGCTGGCCTTTTAAGTTGGATTTGTAAAGAAAGGCGATGCCACCACCTCTTCTTTGTGCTCTATCTACTCTTAATAGTTTATAGCCAGGTGGGGTTATAGTGTTGTCTTTAACATGTGGGTTAAGCCATGTTTCTGTGATGATTATTATATCTGGGTTGTAGAGATAGCTGAATGTAACTCTTCTATTTTGTTTAAGATACTACGAATGTACAGGTTCAGTATAAGCATGTTGTTGGGTTCGTGCTTGAAAGGGAGGTTGGAGTTGGGTGTGCCACTGAGCTAGTTATTAGACTGGGTTTGAGGTGGTTGTCCCCTCCCAGTAGTAGTTGGGCTGCAATGTTAGTAATGGTTTTAAGGTAGAGTACCATTAAGAAGTGATGTTTGAGGTTGGGGTGTTTTTTGGTTTGTGAGGTGTAATGGATTGGGGAGTTGAGTTGAAAGAGGAAAGGGTGATTGTTGAATGGATGTGTGTTTGTAAGTATGGAAGGGTTACTTATGGTGTGGGGAAAGGTGGGGGATTTTTTCCAGTGTATTTAGAGGGGAATCTGTATCCAAGACATGGCATAAACCATTTTTTTCTTGATAGATAGCACTCATGTGTCTGTGGCAATCTTTTGCCCAGGTGGAGAAAGATTGGGTCGGCCTTTTTGAGAGGGGCAGGGAAGGGCTGCAGGCAAGGGAGAAAGGAGGTTGTAGATAGTCACAGGAATTTATCCCCATAGGTAGGCCTCCCAGATAGGGCATTCCTCTGTGGTTTATCTGGTAGCCTCTTTCTGGGTGTTCTTCTGTGCTTCTGACTTGGCCTAGGATCCCTTCTGACAAAATGACAAAAGCGTTAGGTTTGGTTGGGTAATTCCTCTGATACATAGGTAAAGAGGTTAACAGAAGCTGTCTGAGATCCATGGTTTTATCCTAATCTTGAAGGGTTTAGAAATGTTTGGCAGCTTAGGGGCCAGATAAGAGATTTTTGTCTGAAGGGGAGTCCACTATCTTTGATTTCAAGTCCTCAGGAATAGGCTGCATAACAATGAATACTTGAGAATTACAGAGCAAGTAGCAGCTGCTCTGGATGAGGCTCTTCTACAACATCAAAACTACATTTAATGTTGTGTCTGACCACTCGTGTAGCAGTAGCATGCAAGGATAAAGAATAATTGTGCAAAAATCTTACCATAATCATAGATGTCCTTCTTCTCTTCTATATGTTGCAGCATTCATAACATGAGGGAGTCCACCACTGGCTGACTCGTACATCCGGCCAGTATACAAAAGTCTAACACTACTGTAGGATACGTGTGATGGCACACACAGTTTGGGTCCTATGTCAGTCATAAAATGGCGTTGGGTATAAAGCGGGTGCCAGCACGTACCAAGCCTCAGAATTGAATGCCGCAAGAAGAGCACCCAGCCTGAAGAAAGATGAGGAAACACACCACCAGCATAAAGGCAAGCATCAAGGGGAAGGCGGGGGGATACTGTGACATATAGAAGAGAAGGGCATCCATGGTTATGGTCAAAATTTTACACAACTATTCTATGCCCTTCTATTCATATGTTGTAGTATTCATAACATGAGGAAGAATACCAAAGCTCATGCCGAAGAAGAGCTGAGTGGAGGGGCACTAGCACTCTCTACAAACCCCTGCAGAACAGCCCTTGTAAAAGCAGCTCTAGACCTGGAAATGTCATCTACCTTATAGCGTTTTGTGAAAATGTGTACAGAGGACCAGAAGAGGACACAGCTCTGATGGAATGCAACCTAAGTGGGGAAGCAAGAATTTTCCCATGGGACCTACAGCAAAAGGAAATGGTTGTGGAAATAGTCTGCTTGTAAACAGGCCTACACAAGGCCCTTAGATGATAGGACATAAAAAGACGATCAGCTTTCCTAATGGGTTTGGTTTTGTCCAAATAAAATCCGAGTTGTCTATGCACATTTAAGGTTGTAAAATCCTCACATTAGAGGACTGCGGAGAAGGGAAAAAGGTGGGAAGATTAATGGACTGATTGAGTGACAACTCATTTACCACCTTGGGGATAAATGAGATGTTAGTGTATAAGGAAACCCTATCCTTGTGGAAAACCGTAAAGGGGGAAGAGGCCATCAGTGCCTGAAGTTCAGAAACCCTTCTAGCTGACAAAATGGCCACAAGAACTGTTTTCCATGTGCAATGCTGAAGAGAAGAAGAACTTGTTGGCTCAAAGGGAGCCAGTAAGTTTTTCTAGAACAAAATTAAGATCCCAAGGAGGAGGAACTGGTTTCCTTGGTGGTCTAATATGTAGGACACCTTTAAGGAAAAGTTTAACTTGCAGCCTTCAGGCCAAGGTAGGAGTCATAGGGAGTCATAGGCAGACATGCTGAGATAGCAGAAAGATGAGCTTTTACTGAAGAATATGACAATCGACTCTTCAATAATTCACACAGGTAGGACAGAACCAGTGGAACATCCACCAGCAGTTATTGCATGTCCTTAGAAAGAAAACCTTCTTAATTTGGAAATATAGGATTTCCTAGCATTGGGTTTTTCTGGCCTCCTGCAGAACTTCCAGCACGTCCTCAAAGAAAAGGTGCCTGAAAGGAATCAAAACCTTATCACCCACAGAGTCCGTTGCAGAGTTGACATCTGTGGGTGTATTACAGATCCCATTGTCCTGTGTAAATAGGTCCACTTTGTGTGGTAACTTGTGATGATTGCACTTGGCTAATTGCAGGAGAACGGGAAAGTACAGTTGTGTATACTTACCATAAATGTAGATGTTCGAGTGCATTCACTGTTGCACTCCTTACAAAATGGGTTATCCGGCTCCCAGTAGCCCACAGTCAGCCAGAATACCAAAGTCCTTGGTATATGACGTCGGCTGCCTTCTGTTTAAGCCTGACATCAGGTACAAAGGGAGGCAGCCAACGCCATTTCCTCCGTTTTTCTTGCCTTAACTGTCAGGAGCCCCCAAAAAAAGGTTAGACCAGGAAAAGAAAAAATCCAGTCTGGGCCCCAGAAAAAAAGGGGGATGGAAGAGGGGCAAACCAGGACTGCAACAGTGAATACACGTGAACATCTACATTTATGGTAAGTGTACACAATTGTCCTGTGTTCATTGTGTTTCACTGTTACAGTCCTTACAAAATGGGTTGATTCCCAAAGCCCAGGAAAAAAACAAAAGGGTGGAGGAAACCCCACTGATTAAGGGTTGGTCAGGATGTCCTGCAACACTGCAGTGGCAAAACCAGCCCTAGACTTAGCAAACAAGGGTAAATTGTACTGTTTAGTGAAAGTGTGGACAGAAAGTCCAGGTAGCTGCTTCCAGGATGTCCTTAGTAGGTACACCTCTTAAAAAAGCTGCTGAGGTAGAGGTTGCTCTAGTAGAATGGGTCCTAATACTCTGTGGAGGAACCTTGCCATGCTGTAAGTAACAAAAGTGAATACAATGAGCAATCCACTTAAAAATAGTCTGTTTAGAAATAGCTTTGCCCTGAGCTCCAGGAGCAAACCTGACCAACAACTGATCTGACTTTCGAAAAGGTTTAGTCCTGTCCAGGTAAAATCTAAGTTGTCTATGCACATCCAGGGAATGCAGTAACCTTTCTCCTCTATTCTGAGGCTTGGGAAAGAAGGTAGGCATGTGGATAGACTGGTTAAAAGTCAGGCTAGAAACCACCTTAGGCATAAAAGAGGGAATAGTTCGAAGAGAAACCCGATCCACATGGAAGGTGATAAAAGGCTCTACTGCCATTAAGGCCTGCAGCTCAGACACTCTTCTAGCTGAAGTAACGGCCAAGAGAAAAGCAGTTCTCCTGGAGAGAAACTTCAAATCTGCTGAGGCGGCTGGTTCAAAAGGAGGCAGAGTAAGTTTCTCAAGTACAAAATTAAGATCCCAAGCAGGAGTAGGTGCCCTTCTGGGAGGCTTTAAATTGCTAGCTCCCCTGAGGAACTGTTTCATCAAGGGATGAGAGAAAATAGAATGCTCAAAGGAACAATGAGCAGAAATAGCTGAAGCATGAATCTTGATAGAAGAGAAGGAAAGTCCACCATTAAGAAAGCCTGCAAATAGTCAAGAATAAGAGGAAGAGTAGGTAGAGATGGGTCTTCTCCTCTAGTCTGCATCCAAATGGAGAATCTTTTCCACTTATCTGCATAAGATTTCCTAGTGCTAGGCCTCCTGGCCTCACAAAGGACCTCAACTACCTGTTGGGAAAGATTTAAATTATGAGCCAGGCTGCCAAATGCAGAGTCTGAAGGTGAGGATGCAGAATTTTTCCCCCCTTCTGAACCAAGAGGTCTGGTATCAGGGGAAGATGCCAAGGCTGAGAGTGGGAGAGACTGCGAAGAAGTGGATACCAATGCTGCCTGGGCCAGTCTGGAGCTATGATGATGGCCCTTGGTTTTTCGTCCCTTATCTTTAACAGGACTCTGGGAAGAAAAGGCAGAGGAGGGAATGCATAGATCGATAGCCGTGTCCAGGGGAAGGACAGAACATTCACTTTCCAAGCTTTGTCGTGATGATCCCTGGTACAAAAGGTTGGAAGAAAGTGGTTGGTCGGAGATGAAAAGAGATCCACCTGGGGAGTGCCCCAACGCTAAATGATGTGATAGAAGATGGTCTTGTTTAGTTGCCACTTGTGAGGATCCAGGACCTGCCTGCTCAACCGGTCTGCCAAGGTGTTGAGCCTACCTGGAAGAAACTGAGCTATCAGATGAATGTCCATGGAAGCTGCCATGGACCATAGTATAATGCTTTGTTGCACAGGGGGTAAGAGTGAGTTCCTCCCTGCTTGTTGATGTATCACATGATTGTGGTGTTGTCTGTCATGACTAGAAGAGTACCAGAATAGAGGAGATGCTTGAAAGCCATCAAGGATTGCTGCACTGCCATCAATTCCTTCAGATTTATGTGCAAATGAACTTGTTGATAGCTCGAAGTGCCCTGAATGCATCTGCCCTCTAGATGTGTTCTCCAAGCATAGTTCAAGGCATCTGTGGTGAGAGTCTGGCTGGCAGGAGGTGGACAGAAAGGCAGGCCTTTGTTCTGTGCACAGGCCATCGCCCACCAAATGAACTTTGTCTGCAGGCAGGGAATTAGAGGAAGAATCAAGTCTAAATCCTGAGTGTGTTGACACCAAAAGTTTTTGAGGTACCATTGTATTTTCCTCATATGCAGTCTGGCATATGGAATCATCAGAATACATGAAGCCATGAATCCCAGGGCTTGCAGGAATTGCCTTGCAGAGAGCTGGGTCATGCTTTCCAAATTCTTGAAGTAAATCAAAAGATCCATTTGTTTCTCTTGAGGGAGGGATACCATCTGGGCGGCTGTGTTCAGACTCAGGGGAATACAATCTCCCTGGTGGGTACCAATTTTGACTTCATTGATTGTGTAGCCCAAAGAGGTGAGAAGGTTCTTTACAAAGTCCAAAACCTTTAGAAGTTGTTCTGGAGAGTTTGCCTGAATAAGACAATCATCCAAGTAAGGGTAAATTTGAATGTTTCTTTGCCTGCAAAAGGCAATGACTGGAGCCAGGCATTTTGTAAAAACTGGGAGCAGTAGATAAGCCAAAGGGCAGTGCAGAGAATTGGAAGCGCCTGTTGCCCACCCTGAAGCGAAGGAACTGCCTGCAGCTTTCCCTTATTGGGATGTGCAGATAAGCTCCTTTGAGATCCAAAGTCACCAGCCTGGAATCCTTGGCCAGCATTGGCAGCAACTGCTGAAGAGTGAGCATTTTGAACTTGGGAATCACCAGAAAAGTGTTTAGAATGGACAAGTCCAGAATAGGGCACCAAGTGCCCCCTTTTTTGGGAACCAGGAAAAGTTTTGAGTAGAAACCCTGGCCTATCTGTACTGCAGGAACTGGCTCTATTGCTCCCAGGTTTAGCAAAGAAGAAACTTGTTTTTCTACTTCTGCCCTTTGAAGTGGGGAAATATCTGGGTATCCTTTGAGGACTGGGAAGGTAAAAGGAGAACTTGTAGCCTTGGGATACTATTTTGAGCACCCATTTGTCGTCTGTGATAGTGTGCAAGACATCTGCAAAAATGGCTAACCTTCCCCCGCAAAGGAAACCCTGGGCCCACAGAGGCAAGTAGGGGAAGGCTGGAGTCATTGAGAATGCTTGCTTTGGGAAGTTTGCTTAGAACTCCCCAATTCTGAACATGAAGCCTGCCAGTGCTTAGTCTTTTGAGGGGTGGAAGTCTGTTCCCCTAGAAGACCTGTAACCCCTAGACCTAGTGCGACCCTATTTACTAGGGTCAGGAAAAGTCCAATTCTTAGAAGGGTAATGCCTACTAAAACGAGGAGGATGAACTTGCAGAAAATCCTTAACAGTTTGCATAGAATTAGCCTTATCCTCCAACTTTTTCAACACCTCTTCTGCTTTGCTACCAAAAAGATTGTCCTTGTGCAAGGGCACATCCAGTAATTTAGATTTGATAGGTTCAGAAAGGGGCTGTTCCCTGAGCCAAGCATGTCATCTAATAACAGAACTGGTGGCCGCTGCCCTGCAAGACGCCTCCAGTGTCAAAACCACAATGCAAAGAATGTTTAGTAACAAGAGTGGCAGAATTCAATAAATCTTGCATGTCCTTACTCTCCATCAGGGAAGGAACACCAGCAATTTTAGCCTTAATGGCCTCCAAAGTATGCTGCTGATACTTATGCATATGAAAGAGACAATTAACAGACCTAATAGCCAGGGTGGAACAAGTATAAAACTTTTTACCCCATCTATCAAAGGCCCTAGATTCCCTGTAAGAAGGAACAGGATTTTTAGCAACCATGACTTTAACACCCTTAGGGCCCTGAGAAATAATCTCTGGATCAGCAGTAGGATTCTTGTAAAGGAACTGATGAGAATCAGGAACTCTATAATACCTGTCAGGCTTTCTGGGAGCAAGAGGAACAGAATTAGGAGTCAAATAATTCTCCATAAAAACATAAACAACTTCCAAAATTGGAGGGATAGCCAAAGGCTTATGCTGTGGCAAATCCAAGAACTCCCTAATCCATTTCTTAGACTGAGGGTAGTCCTGACTTTCCCATTTGAAATGCTCCCTAAGAGTATTTGGAGCAACTCCAAAAGAAAAATCTTCTGGAGGGGAGGCAGAACGGATAAAGTCTTCAGCATCAGAAACCTCAAAACCAGAAAAAAGCTGAGAGTTTCCTTCTTCATCAGCATAGGTGCTGGAAATCTCAGAGTCTGAGGCAGACAAAACGTCTGAGGACAATTCCCTAGCCCTCTTACAAGGAGGTGGCTGAGAGCCCCTGATGAGAGTCAAGAGATCACTAGCCATCTTAACCATGTCAAAAGAGGCATTTGCGGGGAGGCCAGCACCTGCTTTGGAGTAGATTTTTGGCTGGAAGGCCTGCTAGAAAGCCGGAGGGACTCGGGAGGCCTAGCCATCAAAGAAGTGTGAACTAAGGTCGTCGGTCTCTATCTGGTCTCCGGTCGGAGAAAAGAGGCCTCAGAAGCTGGCGCCTGCTAGCGGCTCCGGATCCATCAGAGGCGGCGACTGGCTGAAGGTCCGAAGACGAGGTGGAAACCAGCGGTATGGAGGACTCAGAAAAGGTTTCTGCAAACGCCTGCTGCTGAACATCCATAGACTGCAGGGGCAATGAAAGCGGCTCACTGGCTACTGCTGGACCAACAACCAACTTAACAGGGACATTGTCGGTTAATTTGACCCTAAACCTGTCACGGTCCTTATCCTTGCGCTTCTTAGGAACATCCGAAGTCAGGAGACCAGAAGACGTCATACCGATGAACTGAGGCCAAACTCCAAAATGCTTGAACAAGATCCTAGCTCTATGGCAAATGGTACGCTGGTTGAAAGAGGCACAGAGAACACAATTAGGGACGTCGTGCTTAAGGCCCAAATGAGTGATACAATAGGAGTGAAAATCACGGTGCGAAATCTGTTTTCCACAGGCAAGACAGTTATTAACTTTCTCTCACATTCGTTAAAGCAAGAAAAGAGGGTCCCCAATGGGGCACTTATGTGAGGATGTCTTCAACTAAACAGTCGGAATACAATAAGAAGTTACTCAGCCAACCGGCACACATGCAAAATGCTTCTGCTTTGGGCTCTGCAGCAAGAAATACTGTGGAAATGGCATCGACTGCCTCCCTTTGTACCCGACGTCAGGCTTAAACCGAAGGCAGCCAGCATCATATACCAAGGACCTTGGTATTCTGGCCGACTGTGGGCTACTGGATAACCCATTTTGTAAGGACTGCAACAGTGAAACACGATGAACATCTAATGTTGTCTTGGCCAAAAGGGAGTCACCAACAAGATTTTTGGTTGTTCCTGTTGAATCTTCAGCAGGGCCTTTTGGAGAAGTGGGAAGGGGGGGGGGCTGCACACAGAAACATCCCCTTCCAAGAAAAGGACAGGGCATCCAACTTACATACCAGAGGATTTGGAGCTCTGGCACAAAACTTTGGAAGTGGTCTGTTCACAGGGGAGGCAAAGAAATTTACCTGAGGTGTACCCCACTGATGTACAATGTTCAGAAACACATCCCTGTATAACATCCATTCGTGGCACTGAGTCATGGACTTGCTCAATGTGTCTGCCACAATACTGTGAGTGGGAGGAATATAAACAGCTTGGAGGGTGAGATGGCTCTGAGATGCTAACTCCCAAGCTGGGAGAGCCAGTCTGCACAGGAGATAAGACTTGGTACCTCCCTGCTTGTTGACATACCAAAGCACTGTGGTACCTTCTTGTAAACCATTTCAGGGTGCCTGGAAGAAGAAAAGGTTTGAAGATTTGTAGAGCAAAAATCAGGGAGCTCATCTCTTTCATATTTGTGTGTTCCCTCTTTTGAGAGGGAAACCACATGTTTTTTTTTACCTTCCAGGAAGTCTGGGGTGCTCCCCATCCCAAGTCTGAGGCGTCCGTGTACAGCTCCTGATTGGGATTGGGTGACTGTAAAGGTAAGCCTAGATTCCAGGTAACCTGCTGAAACTATACTGAACCACAGAAAACAGAAAAATAAAGAACCACAGCCACAGATATAGCAAATAGTTCAATAACACACACTGGCGCCTCAGTACAAAAGCCTTCAAAGGAGTTAACATCTATTCAAACAAACCATTTATACAAGCATCCATATAAAACAATTAACATTCCAATAAACAATAAATAATTTAATTAATTACATACTTCCAATCACAATCCCTATTTAGGATCCAAAGTATTATATTTTAAGATATAAATAGTTTCTTTATACAATAATTTATGTTTAAGATTTGCCTTTTCCCCTGTCTGTAGTGCAACTTGTTCTAAAAATATAGCCCCTTAACAACAAAGCATCACTTGCATGAAATTTCTTAAAATGAACAGCCAGAGGGCTTTCCAAGCACACATATTTAACATCCCTTACATGTTCTTGGAATCTAGTCTTAAAAGCGCACTGGCTTTCACCAATATAAAACAATTCCCAGGGGCATTGCAAAAAAAGAATTTATGTTCTTACCATAACGTTCCATGTGAGTTGTTCATCTCACCTTTATTCTTACACGTGGGTTCGGAGCCGAGCCATCGGCTCAGAGTCAGCTGCTTTACTAGCTAAAGATCTCAGAATAGCTCGAGGTCAGGCCCCTATCCCATGATGCTCTCCATCCTACCCCAGAACTAGGTTGCTGAACTCAGCAGCAAGAAAAAGGTAACTCAGAAGTACTCCAGCAGGAGTAAAAACCCCAGAAAGGACTACCAGACCCCAAGTCTACCCATTCTTCGAGACCCTGTAGGGGGATGGTGGGTGGGAATGTAAGAATAAAGGTGAGATGAACAACTCACATGAAACGTTATGGTAAGAACATAACTTCTTTATGTGAAGTTGTTCAATCTCGCCGTTTATTCTTACACGTGGGTAGCATCCCAAGCACCCTAATCCTGGGTGGCTCATAAGAGTATATTCCTGAGGACAGTGTAACCAAAGGAAGCCCTGTCCCTGGAGGCCTTGTCCACTTTGTAATGAGTGATAAAGGTATAGTTTCATAGTAGTGTACTAGGCTATCTGCCCTGGGGCATTTACAAGCCTAGCCAACAATGATGTGGCTTACGCCACCCCGTATTATATAGTTGCGCCTCTCTAGTAGTGACACATGTGGGACCCCATTATTTAGTAAACTATACCTCTGTCTAGTAGTGACACTGAGGTGACTCCCGGGGTAAACTTACGATCTCCCATCCATGCATCGAGATTTTTCTTGAACAGTGCCAATGAAGGGCTCTGTCTCACATGAACTGGGATTTTGTTCCAGAGTACGGGTAACCGCTGTGTTATGAATCTATCCCTCCAGCATGTTTTATTCATATTTGTGCAGAGGTTGAAATCTTTAGCTCGCGTGGTTCTGGTGGATCTGGATTTTTGAGATGGAGCATGTCCATCAGTTCTTGGTTGGACATGGCCCTATATGTTAGGCACAAATCACCTCTGAGCAGGCGGTATGCTACTGAATAGAGCTGGAGTTTCTTTAATCTAGCTGGATAAGGCACATGTTTGAGACCCATGATCCTCTTGGTGAGGTACTTCTGGGGTCTTTCCAGTTGTTGCATGTGCCGGGTGAGATACATCCCAAATGGAGCATTATATTCAATCATGGGCCTGACAAGGGAGGAATATAGAGGTACAATGACCTCCTTTGATCTGGATGAGAATCCCTTCATGATGAGATGGGCAAGGTAAAATGTCTTTCTGACCACTTTGGCAACATGGTTGTCAAAGGAGAGGTCACTATCGACTTGAGTCCCCAGGTCTCTGATTACTTCTTCCGTACTCAGTGGGTTATTGTCTATGTGATAATTTGTGGGTACTTTGTTTTTCCCAAAGGGGATGACTATACATTTTTTGGTGTTAAGTTTGAGGCCATGATTCCGGCACCAGTTGTCCGTTTCAGTGAGACCTTTCTGTAGGATGTGTGTGTCAGCAGGTGAATCAACTATGGCACCCAGTTTGCAGTCATCTGCAAACTTTGTCAGCCATAATCCTCCCATATTTGCTTTCACATCCGAGAAGTAAATGCCGAATAAGAGTGGTCCCAAGACTGAGCCCTGTGGGACACCACTCATGACTGGTTTTGAGTCTGACATGGCTCCAGCAATTTTGACCTTATGGGTTCTGTTTTTTAGCCAGTTTGCTACCCATCTTGTGACATATGGATTTACATTTAGACTGCTGAGCTTGTCTATGATGCCAGAGTGTGGTATCGTGTCAAAGGCTTTAGCCAAGTCCAAGTAGGCAGTGTGGACAGCCTTGCCCTCGTCGATGGCACTAGTGACTGTCTCGAAGAAGTCAACCAGGTTTAAGAGGCAGGATCTGCCTTTTACAAAACCGAACTGGGTGGGATCAAGGGTCTGCAGATCTCCAATATCGCCATTTATGAGTTCCATGATGATTCTTTCCATAGCCTTGCAGACCAGGCTGGTCAGACTTATGGGGCGGTAGTTACCAGGGTCAGTAGAATTTCCCCCTTTGTGGAGTGGGACCACTGTTGCTGTGCGCCAGTGTTCAGGTACATATCCTGTAGTGAGGCTAAGATTGAATAGCGTTTTTAGGTGCGGGTTTAGTTCATCTTGAAGTTCACGTAACACGCAACCGGGGATACCATCGGGTCCCATAGATGCTGTGTTTTTTGCTTTGTTGAGTGCTGATTTCACCTGTATGTCTGAGATGACAGGTAGGTTACATTCAGCAGGGATAATTACTACATCTTTAGGGGGTGAGGGAGGGGAGAAATTTGCACTGAACCTATCTGCCAGAATATTGGCAATGTCGGTAGGGTCAGTGAATTTTTTGTCGTTGTGTACCAACTCAGAGCATATCTGAGAATTTCCTCCCAAGGTTCTGACATAATTGAAGAAGGCCCTGTGATTGTCTTTGGTATCCTTGGCAATCTTTCTCTCAAAGTTGGCTTTAGATGTTTTTATGAGAGAACGTAGTTTTTTACTTGTGCTGATCAGGAAGCCTTTCCCTTGTGGGATTTGGCTTTGTCCTGCAGTAGCTTCCTTCTTTGTTGTACAGTTTGTTTATAGCGGGTCCACCAAACCGGGCGTTTTCCCTTGGTGGAGAGGGTCTTGGTTTTAGTTGTGATTGCTTGATCCATGCATTCTTGGAGATGTCCGTAGAAGGCTGTTGTGTAGGATTCAGCATTTTGGGATGTGGTTTCCATTAACCCAGTAGGCTTAAAGGATATCATTTCTGACTTAAGGAGTGTAAAGTCAGCTTTTGAAAAATTTTTCACTGTAGTCTTTTGTTCTGGGGGTGGGGGTGGGATATGTACATCCAACGTGATCAGTTTATGGTCAGATCTTACTAGTGAGGGGTTTATATCCAGTGCGGAGCATTTGGACCCCATGTTTGTGATAATCAGGTCAAGTATATTATCTCTCCTCGTAGGAGAAGTGACCAGTTGCTCCATAGCATTTGAGTTAATGAATTCCAGGAATCTTTGGGCTAGGGTGTTAGGGCTAGAATAGTGGGCCCAGTCTATGTTGGGGTAGTTGAAGTCACCCAATATGATGGTGTTTGGTGTGACATTCATATCCTCCAGTGTTTTCAGGAATGCTTGATGGGATTCCTGGGATTGGGAGGGTGTTCTATAACATGCGACCAGTTGTATGGCAGTTTTGCCTATGGTGAGTAAAACTTGTATGGTTTCTGATGCTTCATGGGTAGCCACCAATCGAGAGGTGTAGGTGTCCTTTATGAAAATGGACACTCCCCTCCTTTGTGGTTCGGCCTGGAACTTGAGGCCGAAAAGCATGATATGAGGTATAGCCTGGTAGCTGGAGTGCTCTCAGGAGCCTTGAACCAGGTTTCAGTTACTGCACAGACATCGATGTTCTCCATACTGAGAAGTGCTTGAGTGCCTGCATCTTGAGATTTAGACTTCTGGCGTTGAGCAGCATTACCCTTAATTTTTTCCATTTTTGTTTTTACGGAGGTTGATTTGTCTTTTGAGCATTGCCTAAAAAGGCACTATGGGGTGGCAAGAGCCTTGGGCCAGTATCCGGAAGCCCAGTGGTGACAGGTGCAAGCCATCCCTTGCGGCAACGCTGCTTGTCCAGCATGTCATCCCAGGCTGACAGACATTGGATCCCCTAGAATGACACCAGTGATTAAGCCAATTGTTAAAACTGATCATTTTGTCTTTGTACTGAGGCATCATTCTTGGTGAAGGCAGGATGCTGCTCAGGGTCAGGGTCATACCAGTCTGGGCTACATAATCGGAGAGCTCCTCAATGTCTCTTTTCATGTAGTCCAGGGAGGTACGTCTCAGGTCATTCACACCAGCATGGACAATGACTGCATCATACTTGTACTTGCTTTGGAGTGACCTGAGTGCGTGTGTAATGTGGCGGATCCTAGCTCCCGATAGGCAGCTCACCGTTACCCTCTCCTTATTCAGCCTGGTAAGTGGAACGTCGGTATGTCTGACTATAGAGTCACCTATTACTAATGTCTCTGGCATAGTGTTTTGCATTAGGGGCTGTGATTGTGTGACACACCTGTTGTTTGAGGTATGTGTTGTAGGTGTTACGTTTTGTGGGGGTGTATTTCTGGGTGTCTGCTTTGGAGGCCTCTGTTGTTTTGGTAAGCTTTTTATAAGAGCCTCCGAGTATGTCTTTGTGTTCTTATGTGTTTGGTTTGTAGTGGTGGTGGTTTTATGTGTGACCGGTTTTGCTTCGGGTGTGGGTACCTTCTCCTCCTGTCTGGTCTTGCCAGTCCTGAGTTGAGAGAGTTCAGCCTCCAGCCTGGCTATATAGTTGCATGTCTCACAAGTATTTGTGTTAGTAGGAAGGAGGAGAGGGTTGTCTGTGTACATGAGACAATTGTAACATTGTCTTAAGATTCCCAGGTTAACCAGCTGAACAAGAGAGGATGCTAGTGGTCTACCACTCGACATACTAGAATATTATAAGGAGTGCTGTGCCTTTAAGGGAAGTGGGTATTCACAGGGGGTAGTGGATGGCTGTAGTGCTTACTTTAGTATAAGAGTGCTTACTTTATTATAAGAGTGCTTGCTAAGACTAGAAGTCCCGAAAACAAGTGCTAATATATACAGCTAAATAGACTGAGTAGAGCTTTCTAAGTGAAAAATTGAAGAGCAGACTTGGCGGAGCCAGAAATAGTTTAAGCCTGTATAACCACTGCTGCGCTATGCGCCCAACCGCGCAAAAATGCCCTGAGGTGGATTTTTATACAGGGAACTTGAAAAGAGCTAGAAATGGTCCAAAGCAACCAATAATTTACAGCTCAAGTGCTGAGGTCACTTCCCCCAGGGACAGATAGGCTGCTCAAGGCTCCCCACTCCCACTGGTGAGCTCAGAAACTTCCTTCTATCCAAGTAAGGCAATGGCCAACACAGGAACTACACACAGCCCAGAATACAGCAAAGCCTGTATACTGGTCCAAACTAGTCGAGCAAAGGCAGGAAAACAAGGAGTATTTTTTTGTTTTGTTTTTTCAGGAAAGCACACAGAAATGCAATTAAGCAAACAGTAAAATCGATTTACACAGGCTAGCACACTTTAGTGGGCAGCCACTACAGTTAAATTAACAAAAAACAGTATTAATCGACCAGAGTCGACCAAAATGCTACTTTTAAGTGCAGATACTTCAGAAATCAGCAGATAGACACAAAAACAGTTCTAGCTAGTTAAATGAAAGCCAGAGAGGACAATGCAGATAAAAAAAGCCAAAAAATACTTAAATCTGGAAAGTGGTCGCTTCTTTCAGTTCTCTGTTGCCAGGACCCCTCTTGCAGGACCACGTGGAGCTCTGCTTGGGTATATAGCCAGAAAAAAACGCCCTGAGGCGGATTTTTATACAGGGAACTTGAAAAGAGCTAGAAATGGTCCAAAGCAACCAATAATTTACAGCTCAAGTGCTGAGGCCACTTCCCCCAGGGACAGATAGGCTGCTCAAGGCTTCCCACTCCCACTGGTGAGCTCAGAAACTTCCTTCTATCCAAGTAAGGCAATGGCCAACACAGGAACTACACACAGCCCAGAATACAGCAAAGCCTGTATACTGGTCCAAACTAGTCGAGCAAAGGCGGGAAAACAAGGAGTATTTTTTTTTTTGTTTTTTCAGGAAAGCACACAGAAATGCAATTAAGCAAACAGTAAAATCGATTTACACAGGCTAGCACACTTTAGTGGGCAGCCTCAGCAGTTAAATTAACAAAAAAACAGTATTAATCGACCAGAGTCGACCAAAATGCTACTTTTAAGTGCAGATACTTCAGAAATCAGCAGATAGACACAAAAACAGTTATAGCTAGTTAAATGAAAGCCAGAGAGGACAATGCAGATAAAAAAAGCCAACAAAATACTTAAATCTGGAAAGTGGTCGCTTCTTTCAGTTCTCTGTTGCCAGGACCCCTCTGCAGGACCACGTGGAGCTCTGCTTGGGTATATAGTATGAGGCTTAGACCAAGTGGCAGCTGCACATATAGTATCCAAAGGTAAACAAGCCGTATAAGCCGAAGATGTGGAGACAGCTCTAGTTGAATGGGCCTTCACACCATATTCTAATGTTTGGTTGGCAGAAGAATAGATAAATTTAATGCAGTCAGTTAACCATTTGGAAAGGGTAACTTTAGAAACTGAGAATCCTTTCTTGGCGACTGCATAAGATACAAAAAGTTGGTCAGATCTTCGAAATTCCTTTGTCCTGTCCAAATAGTATCTCAATTGTCTGTGGACATCAAGTTTATGCAACATGTATTCCAACAGACTAGAATGATTACGGGAAAAAGTTGGAAGCTCAATAGTTTGGTTCAGATTGGTCTCAGAGCACACTTTTGGCAAGAATGAAGGGTTAGTCCTCAGTGAAACCCTGTCCGGATGAAACACCAAATACGGTGGTTTGACAGAAAGGGCTTGAATCTCAGATAGCCTGCGTGCTGAAGTAATGGCCACCAAGAAAATAGTCTTCCAGGATAGGAACTTCAAATGACAAGATGATGCAGGCTCAAAAGGAGGAAGAAAAATGCAGGACAGTACAAAATTTAGATTCCAGGGAGTAAAGGGCTGTCTAGCAGGAGGCCTGAGATGAATGATGCCTTTAAGGAAGGCCTGACACAATTTGTGCAACAGTAAGTTAGAACCCTCAGCTCCAAGATGGAAATTCAAGATGGCAGCCAATTGTACTCTAATTGTGGTAGCCGCAGCATCTTTTTGAAAAAGTTTAGAGAGAAATTCCAGAATACTAGCAATATGGGCCACATAAGGATCAACATTGTTTCGATAAGCCCAAATGGCAAAACGCTTCCATTTACTAGCATATTACTTTGTGGTAGAAGCTTTATGGGAAGATACAAGAATGTGTTGTACCTCCAAAGAAAAGTCATGTGACCTGGCTAGGAAGGGAATTGGAGCAGCCAAGCTGTCAGTCTGAGGGAACGAAGAGAGGGGTGGAGGGTCCCTGACGAATGTGTCAGAAGGTCTGGAACTGGGTCCAGAATCCAAGGTTCCTCTAGTTGGTAGAGTCGGAGAAAGGGGAACCAAATCTGACAAGGCCAAAGCAGAGATATTAAGATTACTGGCCTGCCAAGAGCTTTGGCTTTCTGTAAGAACTTGGGAATCAGAGGAATAGGAGGGAAGGCATATAGGAGTCCCGGGGCCAATCGTGTACGAGCGAGTCCTTTGGGCAGTCCCCCGGTGGGGGATTTAGGGCAAAGTAGCTTCTGCATTTGGCATTCACAGGGGATGCAAACAGGTCACAGCAAGGCTGGCCTCACCTGCAGAAAATCTTCTGCGCAACTTCGTTCTTGAGGGACCATTCATGAGGTAACAGAATGGCTCTGCTCAATTTGTCCGCTATTACGTTGGATTTCCCCAGGATATGCATTGCTATCAGAAAGCACCTGGTGGACACAGCCCACTGCCAAATTCTCAAGGCCTCTCAACTCAGGGGGTAAGACCTGGTTCCTCCTTGTTTGTTGATGTACCAGACAACCGACATATTGTCCGTCTGTATGGCAATCATCCCTAGAGGCAGAGAGTCGTGAAAGTGCTGCAATGCCAAAAGCACTGCTCTCAGCTCCAGAACATTGATGTGCAACTGCGACTCTGTCTCTGACCAGGTGCCTTGGGCAGTACTTCCCTGAAATAGCCCCCCCCCACCTTATCAGGGAAGCATCCATGGTCAACGGTGCAGGGGGGAGCAAATGGACTACCCATTGTAAGTTGTTGGCTGGTCAACCACCAGCGAAGATACTTCTTGCAAGAGTCCATAATCATGGCTAAGGACGACATGGGAAGTTGTTGGTATGACCACTGGGTGAATAGTAACCACTGGAGAATCTTCATGTGCATTCGTCCCAGAGGAACTGTTATGAGTGTAGCTGCCATGGTGCCTAGGAGTTTTAGAACTTGATGGGCCGGTACTTTTTTCCTCTGCAGAATGTCCAAGACCTGAGTCCATAGAGAGGTTATTCTGTCCAGGGGTAATCCTATTGTGGCAGTGGTAGTGTCTAGTTCTGCTCCGATAAAGGAGATATGCTGCGATGGCGACAATGCAGATTTTTCAAAATTGATAGTGATGCCTAGCTGAGAGCAGAGATTGAGAGTGTGATCCCTGGACAGAATTAGTTGATGCCTGGAAGCAGTGGTAAGGAGCCAGTCATCCAGATATGGAAACACTCAGAATCCTAAACATCTCAAGTGAGCCGTAACTACTGCCATGCATTTGGTAAACACTCTTGGGGCTGTTGTGAGTCCAAAGGGCAGTGCTCGGAATTGGTAGTGACTAGCTCCCAGCCAGAAACGCAGATGATCTCTGGATGGCCTGGCCATTTTGATGAGGTAGTACGCATCCCTGAGATCGATGGAGCAACATCCAATTGTCCTGTCCGAGGAATGGAAGGGTAGACTGAAGCGTGACCATCTGGAACTTCTGCTTCTTTACAAATGTGTCGAGTCTGCTGAGATCCAAGATGGGTCTCCAGTCCCCCGTCTTCTTTGGAACTAAAAAGAATCTGGAGTAAGTTCCGGATCCTATCTGGTCTGCTGGGACTGGCTGGATGACTCTCTTTTCCTGCATCCTCTGGATTTCTATAGCTGCTTAATCTGTGAGATTGGGTGGAACATCTGGGACATCTGTGCCGACAGGTGGGCTTCGTAGAAAGAGAATGAAGTATCCTGTGGTAACTATGCTTTGTACCGAAGAATCTGTTGTAATTCCTAGCCAGGCATCTGGATACAAAGCCAAGCGACCCCCGACTGCCTCCAGAGCAGGACAGTCGGGCCTCCTCTCAGGAGCACTGGTAAGGCTTGCCAAGGAACTGCTCCCTGTCGCCCTGGTTCTGTGGACCCCCTCTGCCACCAGGGTGGCATCTTCTGTTATTGCCCCCTCCTCTGCCCCTGGAGGAGGGGTCACTACGTGTGTTCTGGAAAGCTCCTTGGGACTTTCAGAACCACATTTTCCCACCTTTCTGCCCTTTGGGGTATGGTCTAGTAGGGGTGGAAAAACGGACTCCTACAGCAGAGAGTCTTTCCCTCCTGCTCACACCTAGTGAGAGTCTCCTTGACTTTGGGCCCAAACACGGAAGAGCCATCAAATGGGGTGTTGACAAAGGAAGACTTGACGGCTTCCGCAAAGGAGCATAAGCGCATCCAGGATGGTCTCTGCAGAGCTATCTCTGAACCTGCTGCTCGGCTCGATCCATCGGCTGAATAAGAGATGAGCCGTATGGACGAGTTCACAATAGAATTAAGCGTGTTAAGCTGTGACGTCACCTTCTCAGAGACAGCATCATCTGTGTTGCCCTTTAGAGTATCTCCGAGCTCTTTGAGGAGATCTCGTTGAAGACAGGTGAAATGGGTTAAATAGTTAAGCGATCTCATGGCAAATGTCGCAGAACTAAAGATGCATTTCCCGTATCTGTCCATCGCCCTACATTCTCTATTAGGAGGATGGACAGAGGAAGAGGTTTCTGACATCTCTTTCTTGGTGGCCGCCGCCAACACCATGGCATCAACAGGGACTCCCTTAGTGAAAAACATCTTGTCTTGGGGGGAGGTGATCAATTTATTAGGCCTCCGAGGGACGTGTTCCATAGAATCAGGAGACTCCCATACCCTTCGAGCGACCAAATCCATTAGTTCATCAAAGGGCGGACTCACCCAGGAGGTCTAAGGTTGAGACCCAAAGGCCTTCAGGAGCACAGACTCATCTTCAGTAGGGCTAATGGACTGCCAGTCACCCCTCTGCTTTAGAACTTCCAAGATATCCACAAAGGAGATATCCTCCAAGGGGGACCATGGGGACCCTTCAGATTCCTCTAAGTCAGTGTCTCATGTCAAAGACTCCTGAGGGGAATCTATATGCCTCCTCTTGCATAATCTCTTTATGGGAACCTCATCAGTGGGGGCTTCTGGTTAAGTCTCAGTACAGCAGGGGTCACCCAATGGGGGGTACCTGAGACTCTGGGTCTCGATGCTTGACAGGAATGTGAGATGTAGCGACAGAACTTGGCACATTAGGGGAGGAAGAGGAGGGACCTAATGATGTGTGTGTCTTAGACAACATAACCCTCCTCATGGCATCGAAGGCACCACTGCTTCGACCCGAGGAAGCCGCCGGTTACGAGGAAGACGGCAGCCTCCCTGGCACAGAGACAGCGGGCTCTGAACCAGAGGATGGAGCCGAGCTCATCTGCGCCGAGGCCCTGAGAGGAAGGGTGGGAACCAACGCATCAGTTTGACTCTTCCCCCCCCAGAGCCGACGAGAGAGTGTCGGCTCCGAGACTCTTCCAATGGAACCAAAGAATTCAGGGTTGAAGGCACTGGGACAGGCCTCGGCTCCAAAGGCTCTACAATCATCAGATCCTCTTCCTCTGGCTCTGAAGACCCTGCTCGGCTCGGAGGAGGAGTAGTCACTGCCAGTGGGACAGTCTCAGGCTTCGAACCCAGTTGGGACGAAGCCGATCGTAATTTAGCCAATGCTGGGCTCTCTAAAAGCCTCTGCATCACCTGGTTCATGAAGACACTGGAAAGGGTCCTCGACGAATGGGTCGAAGGAACTGAAGATGCCACAGATTGAAGGGTTGGAGATTTCAGAGTCTCGGAGACCGGTACCAAGACTGGGGACTGGTTCCGAGGCATCTGTTCGGTGCACGGCTCCGAGGACAGTGGAGCCGGTGACCGCACCCTCACAGAAGGACTAAGCGCCGATGAACTGGGCTCTGAGGACACCGACACCTTCATGGACTTGGAGGTCTAGTCAGCCTTATCCAGTGAATCTTGAAAGTCATGCATCAACAAGCCTCTATCTACCAACTTCCTTCGCCGTTCTATTAAGACCCTATTGCTGAAGGGGTGGCAGATAGAGCAATCTTCTTGGAGGTGTACAGGACCCAAACAATAAACACAATTAACGTGTCCATCAGTAATGGACATCTTCTGCCCACAATTACACTTCTTGAAGCCAGACCTCTGTTTTTCTTTCTGATCCGCCATATTATGAAACAACAGATGTTGTCAGAGCCCTCATCAACTTCAATCACAACAGTAATCTGCACAAACCGAACAAAGAATAAAGTCCCTGCACAACCAGGGATAAGAAAAAGTTCAGTACTTCACACTATAGCTATATATATATATATATATATATATATATATATATATATATATATATATATATATATATATATATATATATATACATACACATACACATATAAAACAACGATAGCACACACACACACACACACACTAACTACTACTAGTTGAATTTCAAAGGGATAGACTAGTAAAAACAGTAATTTTAAATGCAAACTGTAATGATAAAAACAAAACAAAAAAAAAAAAAAAAACGGCCAAAGGCCTAGAGCAAACCGCTCTGTAATTTTAACTGTAAACTGAATTGACAAACGAAAAAATGGCCAAAGGCCTAGAGCAAACCGCTCTGTAAATAACGAGTTATACACTAACGAAAATAGAGGCTAACTGCCTAAAAACCCTATAGTGTACACTAAGCTAAATATCAAACTTTTTAGATAAAAACTTCCAAAAAAAAAAAAAGGTCAAAGATAAAGAAATAAATTCTACTGGCCCGAGCTCTCCGTAGACCTTGCGATCAGTTGCAGTGGCAAACTAGATCTGGAGTAGGACCGGAGAGCATCATGGGATAGGGGCCTGACCGCGAGCTATTCTGAGATCTTTAGCTAGTAAAGTGGCCGACTCGGAGCCGATAGCTTGGCTCCAAACCCACATGTAAGAATAAACGGCGAGATTGAACAACTTCATATCAAATTATTCCCTATGTACTGCAATCAAATCTATACACAGATTTAAAACTAACATTGTTAATTTTAGGAAAATGATTAACCACAAGATGGCAGACTGAATATTTACCACATTAATTTACTACCATTAATCTCAACATGAGCATCAATACTAGGTGCAGGTGAAACAAATCTATTATGTACTACAAAATTAGGTATATTTCTACCTTTTCTATAGGAAGCATAAGGGACTCTATGAACCTGCTGAAACCACCACTTTAGTTCCTTTTTCAAGCAGAAGAGAGAAGGGCTATCAGAAAATTTAGTGGATGGGAGTGTTGCACCCAAATTGACCTGAGGTACCACTGGAATTTCCTCATGTGCAACTAGGTTAGTGGTAGCATGGGAATAGTGGATGCCATGAAGCCTAAGAGATGGAGAAATTCCCTGGCAATCAGGGATGGAAGAGGCAAGTTGGCCTGGAAGTAGGTGATGAGAGAGACTACTTTTTCAGGTGGTAAGGAAGCCAACATTCTGTCTGTCTGGATTCTGCATTCTAGGAAGACATGGTCTTGTGAAGGAACCAGGGTAGATTTTTGGTAGTTGATAGTGAATCCTAGACCCTCCAGCAGCAACATTGTGAAGAGAAGATTCTCTTGGAGGGTGTCTGGAGCATAAGCCTGGAGAAGATCATCGTCCAGACATAGGAAAATTTGGATACCCCTTAGTCTGCAAAAGGCTTTGACAGCAGCTGAACATTTTGTGAAGACCTTTAGGGCCTTAGACAATCCAAAAGGCAAGGCAGAGAATTGAAAATGTGAGGAAGCAAGAGCAAAGTGGAGATACTTCCTGAACTGAGGGTGAATAGGAATGTGGAGATAAGCATCCTTAATGTCCAGTGACACCATGTAGGCCTGAGGAAGGATGAGGGGAACAAGAGTGGGCAAGGATAGCATGTGGAAGGTGGGAACTTTCAGGAATGTATTTAGGTGGGATAAGTCTAGGATAGGCCTCCAGGAACCATCCTTCCTGGAGAACAGGGACATCTTTGAGTAGAACCCTTTCCCAATTTGAGAAGGTGGCACCTCCTGAATGGTGCCCTGAGACAGAAAATTGAAAATAACTTGGGGAAAGAAATACAGCTGTTTCTTTAGTGTATGTGGTATACACCTGAAGGAAGGTGGAGTTTTCCACACCATGAAGTACCTTGAAGGATAATGGAGAGGACCCAAGTGTCCTGGGTGATCTGTTTCCAAGCAGGGAAAGAAACGGGAAGAGGAGTCTGGCTGCCAGGGCACAGGTAGTGAGAGACTATCTGGCTTAGCCTGAAAGGGCTGCTTCTGAGCAGTAGGAGTAGATGTTCAAGATTTGAATGAAAATTGCTTCCTAGTATCTCTTTGACCCTTGGAAGACTGGGGTCAGGAAGGTTTCTGAAAAAAGGTTTTTTAGAGGCGTAGTGCCTCTGAAATCTTTGAACCAGGGACACAAAAATGTGCTTAACATCTTGTAGCTGTTTGCCCTTATCTTGTAATGACTTTTTAAGAGTTCTGCAGCAGAGGTACCAAACAATGCCTTATTGTCCAGGGGGCATCCATGATTTTAGCCTTTATATCATCTGGTGAGGCCTGCAGTCTAAGCCAGGATTACCTCCTGAAAACCAATCAGAAGCAGCCTTTCTGGCTGATGTCTCCACAGCTTTATAGCTACACGTAATGGAATGGCATGTAACTTGAGCAGAAGAGTTCAGAATGGAGGATAACTGAGTCTTAGTAGGAGAATCTGAAGGTAACTTACAAGCGTCTGAAAGAAGAGCCAAGGAATATTTAGCCATATGGGTCTGGTAATTTACGGCCCTGAATGCCAGAGTTACTGAAGTATAGACTTTCTTCCCCAGCCTCTCCATACCTTTATTCTCCTTGTCTGATGGGAGAAGGGAAGTGGAGGGCATCTAGGAGGCCAGGTCAGCAGACATAGAAATTATTGCAGGGTCTGCAGAGGGAAATTTAAACAGGAATTTGGAATCCTCTGGCACCTTAAAGAACCTGTCTGGCCTTTTAGGGATAGGAGGGTGAGAGTCAGGGCACTTAGAGGCTGCTGAGAAAGCATCTAAAATGGCTAGAAGAACAGAGGGTATGGCAGATGGGGAAGGGGAATCCCTCTGCAGGAGGTCATAATAGCTTTTTTGTATGTCTGACACCTGAGAACTATTCCATTTAAAGAATTCTCTCACTATAAAGTACAGTTTTGTACCTACCATAAATGTAGATGTTCGAAGATCCACATTGCTGCAGTCCTTACTTATGGGTAGTCCGCTGTCCTCGGTCGGCCCGAATACCAAAGTATTAGGCTGACGTCGGTCATGGGCGCCTAGATCTGACATCAGAGCATCAGGGTATAAAGGCGCATGACCGACGTCATATCCTCAGTCTTTTCTTGCCCCAGATGTCAGAAGGCCAAACAAGAAAGGCCACAGCCAAAAACAGAATACCTCCCAAAAACAAGCCCAACAACAACCATCACCTAAAGCATAGCACCATGTCAAACTACAGTGGGGAAGGAGGGAGGGTAAATTGGACTGCAGCAATGTGGATCTTCGAACATCTACATTTATGGTAGGTACAAAACTGTACTATGTTCTTCATCTCACATTGCTGCAGTCCTTACTTATGGGTAGAATCCCAAAGCAACGGGAAAGGGAGGTTGGTAAAAATCATAGAGCATTAGGGGCTGCTAAAATGCCCTGTAAAATTGCAGTGGCAAATCCAGCCCTAGACTTAGAATAAACAGGAAGGTGGTAATGTTTAGAAAAAGTATGCACTGAACTCCAAGTAGCTGCCTCCAAAATGTCTTTTGTAGCTACCCCCCTTAGAAAGGCCGTAGAAGTAGCAGTAGCCCTAGTGGAATGAGGCCTGATTCCAGCAGGAATCTCCTTACCATGATGGGAATAACAGAAAGAAATACAAAACCCAATCCATTTAGAAATAGTTTGTTTTGAAACAGGTTTACCCTGTGAACCCAAAGCAAAAGAAACAAACAACTGCTGAGACTGTCTGAACTCCTTGGTTCTGCTCAAATAATAACGCAACTGTCTGTGAATATCCAAAGTATGCAAAATTTTCTCCCCTTTATTTTGGGGGTTTGCATAAAAAGTAGGCAAATGAATAGTTTGGTTTAAGGCCACACTAGAAACCACTTTAGGCATAAAGGAAGGATTAGTACGCAAAGATACCCTATCCTTATGAAAAATCAGGAAAGGCTCCACTGCCATGAGGGCCTGTAATTCAGAAACCCTTCTTGCAGAGGTAATGGCCAACAAAAAAGCAGTTTTCCATGACAAATACTTTAACTCGGCAGTAGCTGCAGGCTCAAAAGGTTGTAGAGTAAGTTTTTCCAACACAAAATTGAGATCCCAAGCAGGAGTAGGAGCTCTACGTGGGGGTCTTATATTCTTTGCCCCTCTAAGAAATTGCTTAAACAAAGGATGAGAGAATAAAGGAGGGTCACAATCATAGTGAGCAGAAATGGCTGCAGCATGTACCTTTATCGAGGAGAAAGACAAACCCTTGTTCAGTAACTCAGTAAGATATTGAAGAGCAACACTTAAATCAGGTTTGGAGACATCAAAGTCCTTTCCTTTGCTCCAAATAAAAAATCTCCTCCATTTATCAGAGTAAACTTTCCTGGTACTAGGCCTCCTGGCCTCCAAAATAACATTCAAAACTTGTTGTGGAAGCTGAGACCCTCCAGAGTCTAAAACAGAATATGCCAGGCTGTTAGATGCAGAGACTGAATCTTGACATTGAGGAAGTGATTGCCCTCTTGTGACAAAAGGTGCGGAATCAAAGGCAGAGGCCATGGAGGTTCTCGTACTAAACTCCTCAGTAGTGGGTACCAGTGTTGTCAAGGCCAATCCGGTGCTATCAAAATCATGGTTGGCTTGTCTTGTCTGGCCTTCAAAAGTACCTTGGGAAGAAGAGGCAGAGGTGGAAAGGCATATACATGCAGATTGTTCCAACTGAATGATAGAGCATCCACCTTCCAAGCTGTGTGATGAAACATTTTTGTGCAAAACTTTGGCAACTGGCAATTTAGTGGAGAAGCGAACAGATCTATGTCTGGAGTTCCCCATAACACTGTCAACTTTTGAAATACATGAGGATCCAATTTCCACTCGTGAGGATCCACTATTTGTCTGCTCAACACATCTGCTAAGGAGTTCTGTGCTCCTGGTAGAAACCTTGCCTGAAGATTGAGGTGTAGATTGAGAGCAGTTTCCCACAAAATCATCGCTTGCCTGCAAAGAGGGTAAGAATGGGTTCCCCCTTGCTTGTTGATGTACCACATGACAGTAGTGTTGTCTGTTTGAATCAACACCTGCCCTGGGCGAAGTAAATCTTTGAAAGCCATCAATGCAAACTGGACTGCTAACATTTCCTTCAAGTTGATATGCAAATGTTGGAGTTTGACAGGCCACGTGTCTTGCACCCATTTTCCATTGAGGTGTGCTCCCCAAGCCTTGTCCGAGGCATTCGTCGTTAGAATCTGACTCGCCTCTGGCCGGGTCACAGAGTCCCTTGTTTAGGTGACATTCCTGAGCCCACCACAAAAACTCCTTCTGAATGCAAGGTATTATCTGAATGACAGTGTCTAGATCTTGGCAGTGCTGTGTCCATACATTTTTGAGATACCATTGAAGCTTCCTCATATGCAATTTGGCATTGGGAAGCACCAGAATACAAGATGCCATGAACCCCAAGGCTTGAAGGACTGTCCTTGCAGTCAGCTTGGACCGTAGAGACATTTGATGGAAATAAAGAGAAAGGCTTCTTTGTTTGTCCGGGGTCAAAAAAGCCATCTGGGAAGCTGTATTCAGTCTCACACCCAGAAAGCACATGTCCTGAGAGGGTACTAGACTGGACTTTGTTTCGTTCACAGAATACCCTAGGTATCTTAACACTGCCATCACATACTGTAGATGATGAAGAAGTTCGTCCTTTTCTTGTGCAATAATCAGGCAATCGTCCAAATAAGGATAAATCTGTATTCCTCTTAGTCTGAAAAAAGCTATCACTGGAGCCAGAACCTTTGTGAACACTCTGGGCGCAGTAGATAAGCCAAAGGGCAATGCAGAGAACTGATGATGTAAATTTCCAGCCCGAAAACGCAGGTACCTCCTGCAACTGTGCCTGATAGGAACATGAAGGTAAGCCTCTTTGAGATCCAGAGCAACCATCCAGTGATCTTTTCCCAACAGAGGTAAAAGTTGTTGTAAAGTCAGCATCTTGAACTTTGGAATGTCCAGGTAAGTGTTGAGGATAGATAAATCCAAAATTGGTCTCCACGTGTTCCCTTTCTTTGGAACTAGAAACAGGCGAGAATAAAATCCTAGGCCCACTTCTGACAGAGGAACTGGCTGTATAGCTCCTATTTGAAGAAGTAAAGAAATTTGTTTGTGAGCCTCTATCCTTTGCCGAGGAGGGACGTCTGGGATGCCCTTGAAAGGAGGCATGGTATGGAAATAGAACTTGTAACCTCGGTTTATAATGTCCAATACCCATTTGTCCTGGGTGACTAAATGCCAATTTTGCTTGAAAAGAGCCAACTTTCCTCCCAAAGGAGCTGCCAGGCAAGAAGAATCTGGCAGCTGAAAATGCAGGTCATTGGGCCTGTTTACGAAAGGACTGGCCCCTGCCCTCACCAGCAGATTGAGCAGCCGAACTCCATTGTCTCGGCCTGAAGGTACTCTGAGCTCTGCCCCTACCACGCCTAGATCTACCCCTAGACTGAGACTCAGAAGAAGGGTACGTCCACCCCTTAGTAGGCCAATTTCTACTAAACTTTGGCGGTTGTACCTGAAAAAAATCTTTAACAGTCTGCATAGACTTAGCCTTGTCTTCCATTTTCTTTAAGACTGACTCCACAGGAGGACCAAACAAAACTTCAGACTGTAAAGGGGCATCCAGAATTCTAGACTTAACATGCTCAGACAAATTCTGATCCTTAAGCCAGGCGTGCCTACGAATAACTGAACCAGTGGCAGCCACCCTAGAAGAAGCCTGTAAAGCATCAAAACCACATTGCAAAGAGTGCTTTCCCACCTGTTCAGAAACATGCACTAAATCCTGCAATTCTTTACACTCTATGCCCTCTGCCAAAGCATCCACTTTAGATCTTAGCTGAGAAAGGAGGAAATTCTGATACTTCAACATATGAAACTGGCAGTTCAAAGCTCTCATTGCTAAAGTAGAAGAGGTATACACCTTCTTACCCCATCTATCCAAAGCTCTAGCTTCCTTATCCAGAGGAACCGGATTCTTAACAACAGAAGCTCTAACACCCTTAGGCCTCTGACTAATAGTTTCTGGGTCCGCCCTAGGACTCTTATAAAGATATTTATGAGCCTCAGGCACCCTGTAATACCTGTCCGGTTTAACTGGAGCAGGAGGCACAGAATCTGGATTAAGGGAAGCTTCCGAGAAAACATCTGAAACAACATCCAAAACCGGAGGTATAGCTAAGGGTCTATGCTGTGGTAAAAACAAGAACTCCCTAAGTCTCTTCCGTGAATCAGAGTAATCCTGTCCTTCCCACTTAAAATGCTCCCTCATGGAATGCAGAGTTTCTGAAAATGAAAAATCCTCTGGAGGAGAAGCAGAAGGAGTGGAATCCTCTGCATCAGAATCAGAATAAGGAGGAAATCTTGAATGTCCTCAGCAGAAGACTCTGAATCATCTGAGGCCTGCTCCAAACTTTCCAACTCTGGCTCCATCCTGGGCCTCTTATCAGGAGGGGCATAGAACCTCTAATTAAAGTAATCAAATCCTCTGCCATTTTAAGCATGTGCTTTTAGGCACAGACCCTGAAGAACCAGAACTGACACCAGAGGAAGGCAAAACAGACCTGCCCTTAGAAGGAGCCTTAGAAACAGTAACAGAAGGCCTAACCACCTTAGGCATAGAAGGGAGAATAGTAACCTGAGAGGCCCCTTCAGCCTGACCTGCCTCCTGAGAGGCCACATCATGTAAAATCAAAGTTTCCCCCTGGGACTCAACAGAAACTTCAGCCGGATCCACCTGTTCAGCTGTAGCTTCTAAAGATCCGGCGTCCGTAACGGTCGAATCATCCTGCCTAGGCTTTAAAGATTTGTCTTTGCGCTTCTTAGTAGAAGCAGGCGTCGGAACATCCAACGGCATATTATAATTACACCTCTTGCCAAAGACTAACCTAGCGCAATCTAACCTCCGTTTTATAGTGCGCTTATTAAACCTAGCACAAAACCGACACCCAACTACGTTGTGCTCCGGTCCCAAACAAGGAATACAAAGCGAGTGGTAATCCCTATGCGGTATCTGTTTCCCACAAGAAATACAATTATTCACTTTTTCTGACATCCGGTAAGTAACTGAGGCAAGAAAAACAAAAATATTCCCCAACGGGGTACTTAGCCCAACTTGGTATCGGTCTGAAACTCCGAAAACGAAAAATTTCAGAACGCCAAACGGCACTTGCAACGCTGCTTCTGCATCGGACCATGCGGCAAAAAAGACTGAGGATATGACGTCGGTCATGCGCCTTTATACCCTGACGCTCTGATGTCAGATCTAGGCGCCCATGACCGACGTCAGCCTAATACTTTGGTATTCGGGCCGACCGAGGACAGCGGACTACCCATAAGTAAGGACTGCAGCAATGTGAGATGAAGAACATGAATGGTTTCCCCAAAGGAAATATCCTCTCCTGGAGAATCTGTGCCATATGATTCCTTTTCTGGGGAAGCATATCCCAAAAGTGATGAAATTTGAGCAGAATATGCCAAAGACTCATATCAAGATGAATCATCCTTATCTGATAAAACCTCCACAGAAATCCTCTTGTGTGGAGTAGAAGGAAAAAAAAGGAAGGAAAAGGGAGAAAGAGACAGAGACCTAAAGACTGCCTCAGGGCCATAAAAGTATTGAAGAGTCCTTGGGAGAAGGCTTGCCAATCAGCAGGTTCTTGGGAGGCAGGAGAAGCATACTTAGTTTTCAACTTCTTCTTTTGTGGAACATGCATGCGGTGGAAGGACGAGAGGCCCAACATCAACCTACACTCTACAATATTAGTAGGGATATCTTCTCAAACAATGATTTGTGGAATGCCACATGGGCCTTCAGTAACAATGAGCCTGGGTTCCCCCCTTACATCTGGAATGGATGCCTGCATATCCCTCGAGGATGTGCTAGTAGGATCCTTCAAGGCTTCCACACTAACACCCATGGAAGGTTCGCCTACAGACTCCAAAATGGTCTCCGGGCCTAGATCATCCTCAGGAGAGCCATTCGGAATTGGAGGAGCAGCGGGTAAAGTCAGGCCTAGATTTCTTGGCCGCCTTAATTAGTGGCTCACCTGAAGGACCTGACTTACCTTCCATATCACGTGCTAGGCGTTTAAGGTGCTGGTTTTCTAGGTACAAATTAAGGGAAACTAAATGACTATGCAGTGTCTTTGGGACAAAGGCCTTGCAAATCGAGCAAGTATGGTCGTAGTCAGGACCTAGGCAAAAAACACAAAGGTCGTGGGAGTCTTTATGTGAAATTTGCCTTCCACATTGACACTTGCCCTTCCTAGCTGACATGTAACCTCAACGATAATAGTAGCAAGTAAAACAATAAGAAAAAAACCCAATGGTGCATTTATCTGATCAGAATCCAGAACTCTGATGAGCAATGACCGGAGAAGATGATCCGAGTGACGGCAGAAAAGTTCTGAGGCTTGATACATACTGATGTCCACTTTATACCCAATGTCATTTTATGACTGACATAGGACCCAAACTATGTGTGAAGTCGCATGTACCCTACAGTAGTGTTAAACTTTTATATACTGGCCAGACATACAATTCAGCTGGCAGTGAACTCTCTCATGTTATGAATACTGCAAAGTATGAAAAGGAGGACATTATTTGTTGTTTAGAAACAGTATCCTGTAAATCCACTACTACCTTATTTCAAGGAATGAGAATAGACATCAAGTATTTGTTCATCAGGGGTTGATAATTAATAGCCCTGAATGCCAAAATAGAGGAAGTATGAACTTGCTATCATTATCTGAATGGAGGGCACTGACATTGGGAAGGAGTTTAGAAGGCTTATCAGACAAGAGGGAAACTGCAGAAGGATAAACCACAGGACTTTTAAGCAAAAACGTAAAATCATCAGGGACTTTATAAAACCTCTCTGTTTTTTTGGAAAACAGAGGCTTTGAATCAGGGACAGCAGAAGTGGACTGAAAAGCCTCAAGAACAGGAGGTACAGGGGAAAGGGCTGGAGTGCCCATTTCAAAAAGGTTTTAGCATATTTTCTGCATCTCTGAGATCTGCTGAGGGTCCCACTCAAAATGCTTCATCACGTTTAGGATTCTCTCTCCAAAAGAAGTTTCTTCTACTGGAGAATCTGGTGAAATGGAGGCTTCATCATCCAAAAGGATATGTAGTGCATCTTAGAGGAGTAGGCCAGGGAATGGTCAGAATCAGAAGCCTCCTCATCTTTAGAAGAAGATGAATCCACAGCAGACTTTTGAGAGGTGGGGTAAGGTGGTTGAAAGGAGAAGAAAGGAGGCTTCAGAGCCAAAATGGCCTTAAACAAACCTTGAGATAAATCCATCCATTCCTTCTCCCTAAGAGAGAAAGGAGAAGGCTGAGGAGAAGCGACATGTTTAGCTTTCTGAAACTTCTTTTCAGGTGTGATGTCTGCCTGTACTAAACCTGGTGTGTCAGTTCCCCGACATACCTTGACTAGTTTATCTGGGATCTTTTTCTTAACTTGGATCTGACTGATGCCCTCTGAGCCCTCCAATATGAAGATTAGCAGTTCATCTCTGTCTGTAGAATCCTTAGTTATCAAAGTCTCTGACACCATACTGGTGCCTCCAGCAGGTTCTCAATAGAGGGCATCTGAGGAGGAATCAGGCATACCATGGGTTCTGAAATCTCACAAGACATAGGAGTTAGAAAGGGAGAATAGTCTCTGGCCTAGGCCTTTCAAGCTTTTTCTTAAGTGGTGGAGGTATGTCTGGGGAAGTTGAATCCAACATCTTAGAATGGGTCAAGCGTTTCAGACATTGGGTCTCCAAGAGTCAAGAGAGGACAAACAGGACTGCAAAGTCTTAGGTACAAAGGACTGGCAGATGGAATGATCTTTCTAGTCATGCTCAGCTCCCAGGTTAAAAAAAAAAAAAAAAAAAGACACCGAGTATGCAAGTCTTTGTACGGGATTTGCCTACTGCACTCACACTTACCCTTGCTAGCTGACATCTAATACCGGTAAGAAAAACACTTAAGAAATATAAAAGAAGGTTCCCTAATTAGACAGTTATCAGAGTATTTAAAGCAATGGTACCAACTACAATCAGTCCAATGGATATGTGACCTGCATTTCGGCTGGCAGTGAAATAGTATGAAGAATTACGCTCATATGTCTACCTATGCAACCCCACACTAAAGAGATGAGGTCACTTATCAGATGTATGATACTGGGAAGTTAAAGCTTTGGTACCCTGGACCGAGTGTACTGGAGAACTCCTATGTTAGGAATACTGCAACAGTGATTTCAGTCAGGACATCGGAGAAATCTTCCCCTTCATGTAGGTCAGTGTCTTCAATAAGGGATTCCTGTGGAAAATCCAAGTGTCTCCTCTTGCACTTACAACTAAAGTATCAGAAGCGTACTTATTCCATTGATGCAGGGGTGGACTGAAGTCTTAAAGATTGGATTTTTCTTGGGATGGATGATAACAGTGTAAGGTTGCAGATGCAGCAGAGGGTCTGGATGAAGCAGAAACATTTGGTTCAACACCTTGCCTAGCTGGATGGTGGGATAAAATCCTTTCAAAACCCTCAAAAGCAGACTTTGGCACCAATTATACCAAGAAAATCCTCAGAGGTGAAGGTATATCAGAAGAAGGCCTCCCTGTATCAAGTTATTGGTTGGATCCTAGGTTGAAAGTGGATCTGAGGAATCGAGGGCTGCAAAACTCAAAGACAGACATGGACCCAACTGAGTCAGATCTGAAGCTAAATATGAGGTCTTGACATTGACCACTCAAGCTCAGGTACACACCCACCATCAAAGATTTTGGAGTTGAGTGAGCCAGATGAGCTTCCATATCCAAAACCACAAAGAAGTCAGTCACAGCCAAAAGAGGAATGATAGGAGGAAATCTCAGCTCTGAAGCCAAATAAGCAGAAACAGAAACCAGGGAAGGAACAAAAGTATGGGGAAAGTCTGCCATCTTGGAAGGAGATGGAATGATCCCCATTGTCTATCTGAGCCTTCACAAAGGCTCTCATTAACTGATTCCAGTCAAATTCAATTAGTCTCCTGGAGTACCTCAGCAAACTAATGGATAATACAGAAGGGCAAGGACTGGAGCCTGCTAACCTAGAGAGCTCCCTCTCAGTGGATCACGATGAAAGAGACAACAACTTCTTTGGAGAACAACAGGGAATAACAATAGGCTCAGAGGCCCCTGACGTAGGAGTCAAAGCTGTCTGGTCAGTCAAAGCCAAAGTTGTCTGAATGGCAGGAGACTACTGATTTAGAGATCTCAGAGAAACCATTTTAAATGTCAGGACCTGCTAATGAGAGTCCTGAAACATGGACAGTGAATGGTCGAAAGAGCGGACTTGCATATACCAAGTCAGAGATGGCCATTTCATGGGATATTACTTTTTCTCAGAAGTACAGCAATCACTGAGTTGGTATATATAAATTCTAGTTTTATCTTTTTATCTCCACCTTTGTTAAAATGCATAGAACTCAGTTTCTCAACTCCTTTCCTTTTCCGAGAGAAGAACTGGAAACAGAAGGAGGTAAGGTCGAATCTCTGTTGAAAAGTGCTCTCTGACTAAAACAAGCACAAATTTCACATTCTGAATCCAGGAGTTCCATATTCAAACAGACCACGCATTGTAGTGCAGATCCTGAGAGGGAGATTTCATACCTACATATATCACAGTTTTTAAAGCCAGAAACCTTGTCATGTTTAAAAAGTAAAATGTATCAATGGACAAAATTAAAAAAGATAAATGGGCTTAGGTAGGCCCAGGGAAGAGGGAGAGAGAAAAAGTTAGAGCATATTTGAAATTATTAGAAAAGTTATGAAAATCCTGTAAAAAGATATCAGTTATCTGATGGCAAAATTTGCTGAGCACTGGTAATCAGGTCTGACAGCAAAGACTGGTAAATGAGACCTGAGGGGTATTCTTCACATAGCATCACAGGGGAGAGACTGCTTGAGTAATTGTGAAGCTCTGATGAAAAAAGTTGCAAACTGAAATCCACCTAGAGGCAGATAACTCAACCAGTTGAGGAGGACAGAGGATAACATAGGACCCATGATTATATATTTGAACATTGTGACGAATTGGCTGGCAAAGTATATGCCCAAAATGATTGTTTTTGACTAGATGGGCTTCATGGCTGGTCATGCTACTTCTGACAATCTGTTTAAGACTGACCCTCTACTGGATGAGGTGTTTAAAAGGAAATCTCCTTTGCTTCTTTCTAGTTCTGAAGAAAAAAAAAGCATTTGATGAGATAATTTTGGAGTTTTTTTAGACTGAGATAAATGGGTTTTCCTAAAAAAACACTCTATAAAAGCCTCTCTGCAAGAATAAAAATAGGGGCTAAAACTCTCTACAACTTCCAAATTACCGGGAAGTACTAGACAGAGGGTATCCTTTAACTCTTTTGCTTTTTTCAGTTTACTTGGAACCTCTAGCTGCTATCCAATATTATGATTGCAGAGGGTCAAGATTAAAATATCCTTATACATAGAAGACTTACTATTATATCTTACCAAACCTGAGAGACACATTCTGAAAACAATACAGACACTACAAGGATATAAGGCCCTGTCTGGCTACAAGATTAATATAAAAAAACAGACACAGTTAAATATTATTTACCCACTTAGAACATCTCTCAGACTTTCCCTTTCTTGTTTGAAGATGCTTTGATGAGTTACCTAAATCTGCAACTTACTAATTCATTGGTGGAACAACTTCTATTAATGATAATAAGCTCCAATAAAGTTAAACAGTTACTAAACCAATAGAAATCGATTTCTTTGGAAGTGTCAAAAATGATACAAGCTATCCACATGGTTTATCCTTCTACTAGTCCTCCATTAGGCACTAGATCTTCCTGGCTCCCCCAAGACATTCTTACCAAATTATGAAATCTAGTGTTTAATTTATATGGGTAGGGGGACAGTGTATCTTGGAAGCTTCTGTCCATACTGGCTGGTCCATGGTGGTATAGGTCTTCTGGATATGTTACAATATGTTAAAGCAGTACACAGATTCTGTTGGGGTTATTATTAGTGACTTATAACTCCCTCTGGAAGAATATGACCCTATCACTAGTAGCAAGGTATCCAATCTACAAGGCTTTATAAGAAGGGGGATACACTCAATATGTGGGGGTGAATTCTATACTGTCGACCTATATTTTTTGCATTGCTGGATATGATCAGCAGTATGAAATTGGACTATTGGATTTATTTTGAATCAGATACAATTTTTTTTAAACAAGAAACATTTATTAAATTATCACATATGACATAAGCAATCATACATTTATATAAATAAAAACAAACTATACTGACATAATTTTAGTTGAAAACGTACATCACAAACTGTACTGACATAATTTTAGTTGCAGACCTTACACATCACTTATAATCTATCCAGTCATTAATAGTCAAACATTCCATAGCTCATTCAAATCATGAATTCTTTTAAACCTCATTCTTCCTTTGCATGCATTGTTTCCACAATTCCCTTTTTTTCTATGTTATTTGCTTCTACCCTTTTCTAAAGGTTCCAAGTCCAGTTGTTTTATCTCTGTTACTATATTTACTACTTTTAGTGTAGTCGATTTAGACTTGGTTTCCATTTTCTTGTAATTGCTTTTTGGCAGCCACAATAATTAGACTCAGCAAGGCCTTACTTTGTCTAGGCAATTCTGATTCTGTACCATAGCTCAAAAAATAATTTCCTTAGTTACAGCAATTTGCTCACCCAGTCAGCATCTCTGACAGAGTAATCTGCAGGGAATCTTTAAAGTCTGTCAACTCATTACACTCCCAGAAAATATGTTCCCAATTACCTCTTTCTTCCCCATCACACGTCTAACATTTGCTATCTACCAAAGGAAAAATTCTCTGGAGTCTACTTGGGGGGTATAAAAATACCTAAGCAAAGATCCTAAATCTTCTAGACTTTGCTGCATTTTTGGGAGACCCATACCTAAATCCGTCCATTGTTTCTTTGTGAATTGCTTATCCAGTCTCTCGTCCCAATCCATTCTAACCTCCTATGATTGATTCTTACAGTTATCATGCAATATTTTATATGCTCTACTAATTATTCCTTTTTTAACAGCTTCTGTTCTACATTCCACTAAAAGCTCTACCAGCGCTGGTCTTTTTCTTAGGATCCCCCTATTTCTTTTCTCTTTACCTACACTCCGATATCAATGCTTGATAGGGAAGGCAATCTCTATACTGCACTCAAAAAAAAAAAAAAAAAAAAAAAAAAAAAAAACATTCTTTGGTCTCTTCCCATTCTATTACCTTTCCTTCTTTAATTATTTGCTTCCAATACCTTGGTTCTTTTGCTAGTCTTCTCCAATAAATTCCAACCTCCTCTTGCCTATTTGTCTGTATCCAGAATTACAGTCATCCCTATCAGCAGAATCTCGTTTCTCCATTCCTGTGTTGGTTAAAATACCTTCTTCTACTTTGTGAATATAATATTCTCTGTGGTTACTGTTATTCTCCTTAAGGGTCTGCATCCAAACTTCAAGTCTATCCTTGTCTCTTGAGATTCCCCCATTTAAATCCTTCAACTTTTTATTAATTGCTATCCACAACTTCTTCTCTGGTTGATAAAAATATGCCTGACCTGTGTATATAAAAGGGACTAAACATTTTAACTGCTTGTATCTTGATATCAATATAACAGAGCTTCCAATTTCTCAGTTTTTGTATTATCTTTTTAGTCTCTCTCTCCCCACATATCCTTAACTGCCATACTCATAAGTACTTAATTTTATCATGTCCTCATAAATATGGATACTGCTGAACCAATTCATGTGTGGGCACATAATTTACAACTATTGCCTTTTTTAGCTTCATTAATTTTGTATCCTGAAAAGATCTGAAACTGCCTCAAAATCTTCCACAATACTGAAATGTCCTTTACTGGTATTATCAGGTATAAAATAATATCATCTGCAAATACAGCCAGCTTTTCTAGACTACCACACCAATTATATCCTTGAATTTCTAAGTCCCTTATTTTCTTTGCCAATGGTTCTAAATATAAAGCAAACAACTAAAGAGAAAGAGGGTACCCTTGCTTGGTTCCTCTGCTCAAACAGAAATTATCAAAGAGGAACCCACCCACTTTAATTTTCACCTCCGATCCCTCATATACCTCCTATCATATAATTGTAATCACAGAATGCAAATGCTTCCACTGCCCTGCTCAAACTCACAACTTACTCTGACAAATGTTTTCTTTGCATCAAGACCCACCAACAGTGGTATTTTCTTACATTCTGATTCCCTCTGGATTATCAATGTTCTGTTAATGTTGTCAAATGTTTCTCTCTCCTCCACAAACTACACTGATCCATATCTATCAATTCTGGAATCACCTTTGTCATTCTTTTAGCCATTATAGGCATAAACACTTTATAATCATAGTTTAGAATTGAAATGGTCCTGTATGAAGTGGGATCTGACGGGTCTTTACCCTCTTCAGGCATTACAGCCACCACCGCTTTCTTCCAGGATGTTGGTGCTTCTCTCCTCCTCTGAAAATACTGTTAAACAAAACCTTACAGATCTTTATTAGTTTTTTTTCCTTCCTAGCTTTCATACTTCCATAGGAATACCACCTATTTCTGGGGACTTTCATAGGTTCATAGGTAGGTACTAGGCTATTGGCCCTAGGGCCTATATAACCCTAACCAAAAAGGTACCCTGGCTTTCGCCACCCAAGAAAATTATTTTCCTGTGCCTCTGCTGAGCAGAGCCAAAGAGGTGATCGCCGGGGTGAATTTCCTATTTCTCATCCAATCATCAAGATTTTTCTTGAAGAGTGCTAATGAGGAGCTTTGTTTGATTTACATAGGTAGTTTGTTCTAGAGGAAGTCTCTGGGACAGGAATCTATCCTTCCAACATGTTGTGCGTATTGTGGTGACAAAGTTTAGGTCCCTAGAACGTGTAGCTCAGAAGAATTGGGATTTCTTTAAGTGGAGCATGTCCAACAGCACTGAGTATGACATAGCTTTGTATGTTAGGCAGAGATCGCCTCTGAGTAGGCGATATGCAACAGAGTAAAGCTGGAGTTTATTTGAAATGATCTGCGTAGGACATCTGTTTGAGGTATTTCTGCGGCCTTTCCAGTTGTTGTAGATGTCTTGTGAGGTACATATCAAAAGGGGCATTGTACTCTATAATAGGTCTAATGAATGACGAGTAGAGTGGAACAATTACCTTTTTTTTCCTGGATGAGAAACCTTTTGTGATGAGGTGTGCCACGTAGAAGAATTTCCTGACTACTGTGGCGATGTGATTATCAAAGTAGAGACTACTGTTCATCTGTGTCCAAACGTCACTTATCACACTTTCGGTGTTAAGTAGACTACCACCTATGTGGTAGATCATGGGTACAGAGTTTTTACCAAAGGGGATTAAAATGCACTTTTTGGCATTCAGCTTGAGGCCATGGCTTTGACACCAGGCATATGTCTCAGTGTGGCCCTTTTGTAGGATGTCCACATCATTAGGAGTTTCGATTATGGCTCCTAGTTTGCAGTCATCTGCGAACTTCATTAACCAAAGACCTTCTGTCTTAGCCTGTACTTCAGAAAAGTAGATACCAAACAGGAGAGGACCCAGGACTGAACCCTGTGGTACTCCACTTGTCCCTGGTCTGAAGTCGGATTTGGAGTCTGCTACTTTCATAAATGTGGATTCTGTCGATGAGCCATTTGGTAACCCATCTTGTGACAGGGATTTCTACCTAGTTTAGTGAGTTTATATATAATTCCAGAGTGGGGGATGGTGTCAAAAGCCTTGGCGAGATCTAGATAGACTGTGTGAACCACCTTACCCACGTCCATGGCTTTGGTGGCTGCTTCAACGAAGTCTATCAGGTTTAGGAGACATGATCTGCCTTTTATAAACCTGAACTGGGTGGGATAAAGAGTTTTGAGATTACCAATGTCTTTGTTTATAAGTTCCATGATGATATGTTCCATGGCCTTGCAGACCAGGCTCATTAGGCTAATGAGGCGGTAGTTTCCGGGGTCCATGGCAGCTCCTCCTTTGTGGAGTGGGATAACCGTCGCTGTGCGCCATTCAGTGGGCACAAAGCCTGAGGTGAGGCTATTATTATAAATGGTGCTTAGGTGGGATGCCAGTTCATTCTGTAGTTCGTGTACAATGCAGCCTGGGATGTTGTCAGGTCCCATGGATGCTGTGTTCTTGGCCTTGGAGACTGTGGTTTTTACCTGTGTAGCCGTGATTACAGGAACTTTGCATTCTTCCGATACAGAGATGGGCCCTTTAGGGGGTGAGAGTGGGGTAAAGTTAGCACTGAACCTATCTGCCAGGATGTTGGCAATATCACTTGATTCTGTATATTTAGTGCCATTGTGCTGTAACTCAGAGCAGATCTGAGTGTTGCCATTGAGATTCTTGACATAGCTATAGAATGCTTTGTGGCTGTCTTTAGAATCAGTGGTGATTTTCTTTTCATAACTAGCTTTGGAGAATTTTATGAGGGATCTCAGCTTCTTACTGAGGCTGAACAGGGAGTTCCTCCAATCAAGGGATTTTACTCTTTTTTTGCAACAGTTTCTTTCTTCTGTTGTAGAGTTTGTTTATGGCAGGGGACCACCAGATCGGCTTCCTTTTTTTGGAGGATAGCATCTTGGTTCTGTTAGGGATAGCACGATCCATGCACTCATGTAAGTGCTTATAAAGTGCATTTGTGTAGGATTCAGCAGTCGTACCTCTATTGTCCATCTGCATGGGTGTCGTGAAGTTTACCACTTCTGTCTTAAGAAGCATGAAGTTGGCTTTGGAGAAATTTTTTACGTTGGTTTCCCTAATGGGGGGTAGGGGCGGGATGTGGATGTCTAGGGTGATGAGCTTGTGGTCAGATCTGACCAACGAGGAATTGACCTCTGGTGTGGAACACTGGTCGCCCCTGTTGGTAATGACCAGGTCTAGGATATTGCTGCCCCTGGTGAGGGTGTGGATAAGTTAATCCAAGGTGTTGGAATTTATGAATTCCAGAAAATATTGAGCAAAAGAGTTGGTATATGAGTAGTATTCCCAGTTAATGGTGGGGTAGTTGAAATCGCCCATTATGAGGGTGTTGGGTTGTACCCTAATATTTTCCAGTGTGTATCAAGAAATGAGTGGGAATCCTGGGGCATGGTGGGAGATCTGTAGCAAGTTACAATTTGGATTGCGGTCTTGCCCAGAGTTCGTTGCACTTGGATAATCTCGGATGCATTATGCTGAGCAACTAGCCTGGAGGTGTGGATATCCTTAATGAATATGGACACGCCTCCACCTTTAGTGTTTCAGTCCAGGTTAGGTGGCCGAAAGGTGTGGTATGAATTATAGCCTGGTAATGCAGGGGTGCTCTCTGAAGCCTTGAACCAGGTCCCTGTCACTACACAGATGTCGATGTTCTCCATTTTAAGGAGTGCCTCGAGTAAATGCATTTTGAGGTTTAGACTTCTAGCATTGAGTAGCATTACCCTCAGATTTTGCTTGCTTGTACTTGTTACTGTGGTGAATTTGTCATTTGAACCTTGAATAAAAAAGGCACTATAGGGGTGGCAAGAGCCTTAGCCAGTATCCGGAATCCCAAGGGCAACAGGTGCAGGCCATCTCTGGCAAAGCATCGTGGTCTGTTGATCATGTCACCCAAAGCAGACAGCTACTGAATCCCCTTAGAATGCCACCAGAAGCTTAGCCAATTGTGATGTCAATTGTGATGTCAATCATTTTGTCCTTGTACTGTGGTATCATTCTAGGTGATGGCAGGATGCTACTCAGGGCTAGGGTCACACCTGCCTGGGCTACAAGATTGGAGAGCTCCACCATGTCTCTTTTCATGTAGTCCAGGGAGGTACATCTCAGGTCATTCACACCAACATGGACAATGACAGAGTTATATCTGTACTTGTTGTGGAGTGACCTGAGTGCATGCATTATGTGGCGGATCCTGGCTCCTGCGATGCAGCTGACAGTAACTTTACCCACGTTTAGCTTGGTGAGTGGAACATCAGTGTGCCTGACTATAGAGTCACCTATGACTAGAGTGTTGGGTATGTTGTTATGCCTTATGGGCTGTGGTTGAGTGGCACACTGAGTTTGTGGGCTATGTGCCATTTGGGTTGTGTTGGGGGGGTGGAGGCTGCTTGTGTTTCTGCTTTGGGGGTCTCTGTTGCTTGAGAAGATTTTTATTGAGAGCTTCCGCAAATGTAGATGTGTGTTTTTTGTTTCTATGTGTCTATTTTGGTGGTGCAGGTTTTGAGAGACTATGTGATGAATGTGGTGTGGTGCAAGTGTTTACCTTCTCCTGTGTATTGGCTATACATCACCATTTTTATTTCATCTCCTCCTATCCTAACCATTAGTAATTGAGCCTCATCTACCTCTAAACCTTGGCAGATTTAATTCTTCCATAAACATTGCGCTTTGTACCTTTTCTTCATTTCCATATTTCCCTGCTTTATACAGATTTTAATAACATTTCCATAATATTTCTAGTACCTCTGTGGGATCTCTTGTTACCTTCACTGTAACAGGCAGCCTAAGGTTGGGACAACCCTTTCCGCTTTCTGTTGTCTGACTCAATGTGCTAAACGTTTTGATAACTCCAGAGCAGAAAAAACAGCAATCTTTCTAAACTCATGCATATTATCAAGGTAATCCCTTATTTTCTGCTTAGCATTCTACAATTGCTCCTTTTCTTAAGTTCTATGAGATTCACCCTATTCAGCAATACTTCAACATTTGTCAGTCCCTCTATATAATTCTAGCTACTTCTTAACCATCTCTCTCTTTCTTTTATTTCCACCCTATTTTTAAACTCCACTTTAATTTTATCTCATTCTCTAGCTATAGTTTTAAAAGAAATTTCTATCTTCTCTAATAACTCCCAAATGTCCACTACCCATACCTTAAATTCCTCTCTTTTCAACAGATAGACAGGAACGTGAAAATGTCTCATTTTTATTGCATTACCCTACGTTTTTATTTTAATTAATGGTGAATGATCTGAAATATTTATTGGATGCATATCAAAACTTTCAAATAAATGCACATGTTCCTGTGAAATTTAAGTTCTGTCTAGCCTAACCCGGTTTTTGTATTTCAGGGAATAATATACAAATTCACTCTGAACTCCTACTATTGAGTTCACATCTTCCATGTCAAATATTTTCATAAGTTTCTTCAAAAATCTACCCTCATTTTTATATTTTCCCTTCTAGACCTCCCTGACACATTTTCACTGCTGCCAATCAAATTCCAGTCCTCCCTGCTGAAAGCAGATTCTTACTCCCAGAATTTTCTTAAACTCAATTATAGCAGTTTTAGGTGGAATATAAATGCATGCCAGTGTAATCCTTCTCCCTTGCCAGTAGCCATTTAGTACAAAAAATCTACCATTATCTTTTTTATTATCTTGTATCACTATTGGAGCTCCAATTGCAATTAATATAAGTACTCCCCTTTTCCTTTGCCCTAGGTATTCTGCTGAATAATCATCCTGAAAAAAAAAACATTCTTTATCAAATTCACATGTTCAATTCTTTTCATATGTGTCACCTGTAACATAGCTATTTGCACTCTGCATTTTTAATAATAATTCACTTTATTTTATTTATATATATATATATATATATATATATATATATATATATATATATAAATATATATAAATACACGTGTGCATGTGTGTGAGACCAGGTTATATTTATAGACACTATAGAAAGCGTCAATATGTTAAAGTTATTCCCACCTTTTTCGTGTAACAGCTTTTGTTAAGTATCGAGATCCAACTTTTGCGTTACATGCATACACTAAGTGTTTGGCAGGTTGATCTTTTTTGTTGCCATTCTTCAGAGAAATGTGTACAGGATCAACATTTTATCATCCATGCAGTCAGATGTAGATTCTGCAAGATGGGGTAAATCAGTGATTCCATGTAGGGAGGTTTAATGTAATTTCCTTGAACCATTTTCATGTGAAGGGAAAAAGCACAGCTGTACAAGTAAACTTAACATAAACAGTAGATTTTCAAACACATCACTGCTGCAGTAGCCTAAGCTATAGACATCATATCCTGCAAAGGATTGGACAATCTGCCAGCTACCAAATCTTTAAGGCAACTTCCACTCATCCTAACTGCTGAACAACTCAAGGAACGTGGTATAAAGTCAGTAGTTAGGGCACCAAGCCTTCAGAACTTTTTTGCCTCATTAGGGAGGCTAAAGCCCTGCCAGTTAAGTATGTGCTACAAGTAAGGGAAATGGAAAAATATCCAGATCCTAGCATAAAACACAATAAAAATAAGAAGATGGAGGGAGGATGTTACCACTGCAACAATGATTTATTCAACCATCTACTGTTATGGTATGTTTATTTACACAACTGTATTGGGTTCATGATTAGATCACTTTTGCAGTAGCCTAAGCTATATGGGTCGACTACCATAGCTTAGAAAAAAGGTAGGAGGAAGGAGGATCAGTACTTTTCCGTTATCGGGGCAGCACTTTCAATGTGATCGTTCAGCTGAAATCCAGTACCTTAACATGCCTGTTAACCAGGTATGTGTAAAAATCATTTTTCTTGATAATAATTTGTAAAAAAAAAAAAAAATGAAGTTATCTTTGTAAATTTCACACACACCTGGTTAACAGACATGTCAAGCTACTGGATTTCAGCTGAGCGATTGCATTGAAAGTGCTGCCCCGAAAAGTAACGAACAGAGAAATGAAAAAATAAATAAATAAATGCAGCAAATCTGGATAATGTAGGGTTTTATTTATTTTTTAAGAGTGTCATAATATCCTTATATTTGCCCTACCAGAAAAGAAAATGAACTATCTCCCTGTAAAGTGTCTTACTGTAAATGTCCTGCATGCAGTCCATATCTCAGGAGCCGATTGGCTATCACAGACAACACTTCTGTGCCAAGCCCCTGTCACTCCCTTCCCCCCATTCATCTTGCTGGGCTGTTTTGCAAATAACAGTAAGGATCATACAGAAATGAAGGAAAATAAGGGGCACTTACCTCCAAAAAATTATTACTGTAAAATTGAGCCACTGACACATTGAGAGAATGCTTGAAAGTGTTGCCTTGTACATGACAATCTTATTTTAACGTTCAATAATTTCCTCGTGCGGCTGCTGAGCTCCGAATGCAGTGTATTTTCATGTCTTTAAGGAGTTACTCTAAACGTGTGTTAAATGTATACTATTTAAAAAAGATGTAACTTCTACATTTTATACACGCATGTTAAGATGAACACCTAAATGATGAACACCTAAAAGACATGAAAATAGACTAAATTCAGAGCTCAGCAACCACATTTAAAGTGTTGCCCTGAAAATGGAAAAGTACCGAAGGATCAGACTCCAGGAATCCCTGGAGAAAAGTCTTGGCAGAGTCTACTCTGCACCTAGAGAAAGAATTACTTTTTAGTGTTTTGTAAAGGTGTGCATAGATGACCAACTTGTGGTCTCTAATATATTTATAGAGTTGACCCCTTTCCAAAAAGCCAATGAAGTCCTGATAGAGTGGGCCCTGACCTTGCCAGGAAAATGTTTTGTTATAGCAATAGTAAAAACAGCAATAGCATAATACAACCATTTAGAAATTGTCCAGTTTGACAAATTGTCCTTAGTTCTTACTTTAATAAGAAATAAAGAGTTGATAAGAATTCCAGAAGATTTTTGTCCTGTCAGTGTAGTGTCAGACTCGCATGCAGACATATATATTAAACTGAATTCTCTCTCACTTTTTTTTTTTTTTTTTTTTTTGTTTTGGACAGATAACAGGGAGATGAATAGCCTGGCTCAAAGTAACCTCCAAAACACTTTAAACATTAAAGAAGGAGGATTTGTTCTCAAACTTAATGTGTCTTTGTGAAAGGTGAAATACGAGCTTGTAAATCAGAATATCTTCTTGCAGAAGACACAGCAACTGCCTTCCAAGATAAGAACTTCAAATCAGCCTCATGAGCAGTTGAAAATAAAAGGGTGCAAGTTTCTCCAGTACAAAATTAAGATCCCAGAAAGAGTCACCTGTCTTGGATGAAGGTTTATATACAACCCCTTTCATAAACTATTTTATTTGAGGCAGGGTAAGAAAGACGGATGCAATGGGCAGACAAGCAGAGATGATTGAGAGGTGAATCTTGATAGAAGAGTATTAAAGGCCAGAGGATAATTCACACAAATACTGCAGACCCACAGGCATCTGGGCCTTAAAAGCATTCTGGTTCTTTCTTTAGCACCAACCAGAAAATCTTTTTCACTTTGCCAAATATGATTTTCTAGTATTTGGTTTCTTAGCTTCCTTTAATATTGGAGGCATGTCTTCAGAAAACAGGTACAAAAAAAGTATTAAAATTCTATTACCGATACAGTAAATTAAAGAAATTGAAGGTTAGAGTGAATCAAAAGACCCCTATGCCATGCAAGTCCATCCTTTGAGCAAGCTTTTGGTGATTGTCCTTGGCCAAATATGAGAAGGGTAACCACTGTTGTCTGTGCTAAAATGAAGTTGGAAGTATCATCTTTGGAAAGTGCTTCTGAACCTTTAAAAGAACCTTGATTATCACAGGAAAGGCATTACAGAAACATCCCCGGCCGTGAGGAATGAAAATGCATCCGTCTTCCAGGTCTTTGTCCAGGGAATCCTGGAGCAGAATTTCTTTAACAGCCTGTTGTGAATGGAAGCAAACAGATCTACTTGAGATGTTCCCCATAGTTGTATCAATTCCTGAAGATCCATGGGTGCAACTTCTATTAGCGGGTATCTGTCCTAATCCTGTTCAACTTGTCTGTAACAATATTCTGCTCCAACAGGATGCAAGTAGCCTTGAGTGCCAGACTGTGTAGAGTTTCCAGTTCCCCAGCTACCATTGTTAGTTTGCAAAGGGGGTAGGATCTGTATCCTTCCCCCCATTTGCTTATGTACTGCATCAATCTGGTGTTGTTTGCGATTACGAGTGCACGGCCTGGAATCTGGAGATGGTCCAGAGATTTGTTAGAGACATTATTGTGCCTTAATTTATCCTTTTTGTTCCACAGACCCTGAACTTTAACCCCCTTGGATACAGCTCGTCAAACAAAGTCTGAGATGTGTATTTACAGACTGAGTGGGAGCTAAAAGGGAAAACTGGACACCTGGGTTGACAGAACATGGAGTCGCCCACCAGAGTAACTCACTTTTTACAACACTGGCACTGAGATTTGAAAAAAAAAATAGTGGGTGGTGACATTGGGTCCAAATTGATTTGACTAACAACTGAATTTTCCTTATGTGAAGTCTGGCCAAAGTAATCATGAAAACTGTAGAAGCCATGAAAACCAAAACTGTGAGATATTCCCTTGCAGATGCCAGTCACATTGGAAAATATCAGAAATTGTTACCTGTAACATTCCAATCTCTCCTGAGGGAGAAAAGCCATCAAGTGGGATATAACCAGGAGACATCTCAGAAATACTATACAAAGATAAAGAAAGAGAAGATTTCTCTATGTACACCTGCAATAACAGACTGAGAAAAAAAAGTTTTTTTTAAGCCAAGCCAGAAATTCTTGACAACTTGTAAAAGACTGCAAAACTAAATCAGTCATCTAAACGTCTAAAAATATAAATGCTCTGTAACCTGCAATAGGCTATTACAGTATCCAGACATTCTGTAAACAGTGTTGGAGCTGCTTTACAATCCAAAGGGTAAAGCCAAGAACTGAAAATGTAAACCAGACAAAAAAAAATGAAGTGTCTGAAATCTCTGAGCATTAGAATGTGATAAGCATTTTTTAATTCCAGGCTTACTAGAAAACTGGGGGAGGGGGTTACACAGACTGTAGAGATAGCACTTTGGCTTTTAGGGTTTTCATTAAATGAACACTCTAGGCACAAACTAACTTAAAAATAATGAAAGAAGGAGCCAGGAAGCAAAAAAAAAAAAAAAAGTTATGCACTTACCATAACATTCCATGTTTGTTGTCCTTGATCTCACCTTCCTTTTTGTTGGTTGGGTTCGGAGCTGACCCTTGGCTCCGACTTGGCCATATTCTAAAGCTCGAGAGCTTCCACTGGCTTGAAGCTAGTCCCTATCCCATCATGCCTAGTGCTAGTTACCCAGATCTCATTTGTGATAACCGATAACACTAGGGCACAATGTGTAGATATATAAACTGTAGACATATCTAACAAAAATATATGTATATGTATATAAGTAGAAACCCTCAAACCATAAGTAAAAATTCTTATTTTATCCAACTCATAAAGCAGGAAGGGAATCAAGGCCTATATAATCAAATATGGATAACTTCTCTCGATCTTCCAGGAGGGGAAAGGAGGGTGGGATGCAAGAAGAAAGGCGAGATCAAGGACAACAAACATGGAACATTATGGTAAGTACATAACTTCTTTATGTTATGTTGTCCCTATCTCACCTTCCTTCTTGTTGGTTGGGACAGCATCCCCAGCACCTTCTTCTTGGGTGGCTCAATGTTATATACTCTTAAGAACCGTGGAACCAAAGGATGCCCTGTTCCGGGAGGCCACATCTACTTTGTAATGAATAATGAAGGTATGGGGGTTAACCTACATAGCCGCTGCACAAATAGAGTCTAAAGGCATTCTGGCGCAAAAGGCAGTAGAGGTAGATAAAGCCCTGGTTGAGTGTTCTCGAATTTTTCCTGGTAGTTGCTTGTTCTGTCAATTATAGACGTAAGAAATGGTATCCAAAATCCATTTTTATAAAGTCACTTTCAATACTGGAGTTCCCTTTTTGTTCTCTGCAAAGGATACAAACAATTGGTCATATTTTCTGAATTCCTGATTCCTGTGCAAATAGAAGTGTAATTGTCTACGAACATCCAACTGGTGGAGTTTATACTCTGCCTTGTTGCCATAGTTCAGAAAAAACACTGGTAATTCTATCGATTGATTCAGACTGAACGCTGAGCAAACTTTTGGTAGAAAAGAAGGGTTGGTCCTGAGAGAAACCCTATCTTTGTGGAAAATTAAATAAGGTAAATGAATGGAAAGGGCTTGTAATTCTGATACCCTCCTAGCTGAGGTAATGGCAATCAAGAAAATAGTTTTCCAAGTCAAAAATTTTAGGGCACAAGAACTGGCTGGTTCGAATGGAGGAAGAATCAAGGCAGCCAAGACTAAATTTAGATCCAAAGGAGAAGTGGCTCTCTGATTGGGGGTCTCAAAAGAATGGTACCCCTCAAAAAAGCATTGCATAGCCTGTGGGACATAACATTAGAACACATTTCTCCCACATGGAAGTTAGAAATAGCAGCCAAATGAACTTGGATAGTTGCTGCTGCTGCTCCTTGGTTAAAAGTTTCAGCCAGGAATTCTAGTATCTTTGAAATGGAGGCAGTAAAAGGATCAATATTATTCTTGACAGCCCAAAAAGAGAACTGTTTCCATTTACTAGTATACAGTTTCCTTGTAGAGGATTTGTGAGAGGAGATATGAATATGTTGTGTGGCCGGGGAGATGTCAGGAAGCCTGGCTAAACCGGGAAGTGGAGGAACCAAGCTGTCAGCTTGAGGATCTGTAAAGATAGATGGAGTGTGCCTGACTGATGCATCAGCAGGTCCAGAGCTGGGTCCAGGATCCAAGGCTCCTCCAGGAGATGGGGTCATAGAAACAGGAACCAGATTTGACGAGGTCAGTAGGGGGCAATGAGGATTAGCTTGCAACCCACCAATTTTGCTTTCTGAAGAACTTTGGGGATCAGAGGAAATGGAGGAAAGGCATATAAAAGTCCCGGGGGCCAATCGTGAACAAGTGCATCCCTGGGTGATTGTCCCAGCGAGGGGGCTAGGGTGAAATAGCTGCTGCATTTAGCATTGATGGATTATTGTTTTTGGGGAAGAGATGGCATGGAGAAAGGAATATTGTATCCCCTGGATATTATCGACTGTACCCATGTCTCTTCTGTGGTCTCTTGCCAGGCTTCTGAGTACAGTGATAATCTTCCACTGACACCCTCCAGAGGTGTACAGGTGGGCTGCCTTTCAGGAGTGCTGGAAGGGCCTCCCAGAGAACATATCTGTCACCCTGACTCTGCGGACCCCCTTCTGCCATGAGAGTGGTGTCTCCCATTATTATTCCCCCCTCTGCCCCTGGGGGAAAATTCACCATGTGCGTCAGCCAAAGTTCCCTGGGATTTTTGGAACCACATTTTTCCACCCTTTTGACCTTTGGGGTAAGGTCGAGAAGGAGTGGAAAAATATACTCCCACGGCAGAGAGTCTTGCCATCCTGCTCGCACCTGGTTAGAGTCTCTTTTACCTTAGGCCCAAACAACGACGAGCCATCAACGAGTGCATTGGTAAAGGAGGACTTGAAAGTCTCTGCAAATTGACAAAGGCGCATCCAGGAATGCCTTCGTAAGGCGACTCCTGTACCTGCAGCCCTGGTCTCTCGATCAGCTGCATACGAGATAAGCCGCATGGAAGAGTTAACTATCGAAGATGAGGTCGGAAGCTGAGCAGCAGTCTTATCTGCAGCTCCCAGAGCTGTAGGATCCTGTAGGGTATCTCCTAGCTCTTTCAAGAGATCCCTCTGAAGATGGGTGAAATGGGATAGATAATTCAGCAACCTGAGAGTAAAGGCCACTGAAGAAAAAACATGGCCCCCGTATCTGTCCATCGTACGTGATGCTTTGTTCGGTGGCTGGACAGATGTAGAAGTCTCTGCTAATTCCTTCTTAGTGGCTGCCGCCACCACCACAGCATCAACTGGCACACCCACGGATAGGAAGGCTTTGTCGTCAGGGGCCGTTATGAATTTATTGGGCCTCCATGGAACTGGTTCCATCGATTCCAGAAAGCTCCACGCCTTTCCACTTACTACCCCTAGCAGCGGGTCGAAGGGCAAAGACACCCAAGAGGTGAAGGGTCAGGAACCAAATGCATCCAGGTACACGGACTCATCCTCAGAAGGGGAAAGGGACTTCCACCCACCCCTCTGCCTGAGGATTTCCAGGATGTGGGAGAATGAGACATCCTCAGATGGGGACCCTTCTGAGTCCTCCAAGCCCGTGTCCGATGTCAGAGACTCAGGGCAGTCCACATGCTTCCTCTTACATGTCCTCTTTCCAGGGAACCTTCTCAGGGGATGCTCTGGGGAGGTTCTAGAAGAGCAGGGGGGTCCTGGGGCACTGGTTCCCTGCACTTAGAATGGAGCAGTGGTGAGAGGGAAGACACTGGCTTCGTAGGGGACAGAGTAGCTGAAGCAAAGGGAAGAGCTGTCTGAGAGGACAGCACACTCCTCATCACCTCAAAGGCACCACGCTCCCAGGCTGTGTGTGTCCTCGGCTCTGAAGAGTTGAGAGACCTCTCCCACACAGAGGGTGATGGCTTTGAGGCTGATGTGGGAGCCGAGTTCACTTGCGCTGAAGCTCCAAGAGGGAGAGTGGGGTCGGACAAGGGTCCGATGCCACCCCCCCCTCGGAGCCGATGAAGGAGTGTTGGCTCCCAGATCCCTCGATAGAAGGAGGTATGGAGGAGATTGGAGCGGATGTCGGAACTGAGACACCGGGG